>NW_027046557.1:0-23506 GCF_025399875.1 Dalotia coriaria | reverse complement strand
TAAAACAAGCATAAAACGACAAAATTTTTTTTATTCTTTTTTTATTGATATTCTTCTTTTTTAAAACGATTTCAACGATCAAAAATGCTTGAAAATCCCTTTTTTGAAAACAGCACGTTTTGAGCTTTTAATCTGCGTTTTAACGCGTAAAAAAAACAAAAAAAGGGTAAAAAATTTTTTATTATTCTTTTTTATTAATATTGCGCCCCTTTGAACATTTCCAACGATCAAAAAATGCTTGAAAATGTTTATTTTAGCAAAACCCCGGTTTTGAGGTTTAATCTGCTTTTTAAACCCGGCGTAAAAAAACATAAAACGACTTTTTTATTATTCGTTTTTTTTTAAATTTTGCTTCTATTTGAACGTTTTCCCAACGATCTAAAAAATGCTTGAAAATGCTTTTTTTAAAAGAAAAAACAGCACGTTTTTAAAAGTTTTAATCTGCTTTTTAACGCGTAAAAAAAACTTAAAAAACGACGAATTTTTATTATTCTTTTTTATTAATATTGCTTCTATTTAAAAGGGGTTTTCCCCAAACGGATCTAAAATGTTTTGAAAATGCTTTTTTTTAAAAAAAACAAAAAGTTTTAAAACCCCTTTAATCTGCTTTTTTAAGGGCTTTAAAACGGCAAAAAAACGACGAAATTTTTATTTTTCGTTTTTTTTATTGCTTTTTATTTGAACGATTTCAACGATCTAAAATGCTTGAAAATGCTTATTTTAGCAAAACAGCACGTTTTGAGCTTTAATCTGCGTTTTAACGCGTAAAAAAACAAAAAAACGACGTTTTTTTATTATTCGTTTTATTAATTTTGCGTCTATTTGAAGGGTTTTTCCCCAACGACCTAAAATGCTTTAAAATGCTTATTTTAGAAAAAAAAGCCGTTTTGAGCTTTAATCAGCGTTTTTAACGCGAAAACCCAACAAAAAAACGACGAAATTTTTATTATTCGTTTTTATTAATATTGCGCCTTTTTTGGGAAGGGTTTTTCCCAACGATCTAAAATGCTTAAAAATCTTTTTTAAAAGCAAAACAGCACTTTTTAACCTTTTAATTTGGGCGTTTTAACGCGTAAAAAAACATAAAACGACAAATTTTTTTATTTTTTGGGTTTTTTATTAATATTGCTTCTATTTGAACGATTTCAACGACCCTAAAATGCTTAAAAAATGCTTTTTTTTAGCAAAACAGCACTTTTTGAGTTTTTAATCTGCTTTTTAACGCGTCAACAAAAACGAAAAAATTTTTTTATTATTCTTTTTTTATTAATATTGCGTCTATTTGAACGATTTCAAGGGATCTGGCCCCAAAAAATGCTTTTTTTAAAGCAAAACAGCACGTTTTGAGCTTTTTTCCCGCGTTTGAAGGGTAAAAAAAAAGCAAAAAAAAACGACAAAAATTTTTTATTATTCGTTTTTTTTTTTTATTGCTCATTTGGAACGATTTAAACGATCAAAAAATGCTTGAAAATGCTTTTTTTTGGAAAACAGCGCGTTTTGGTTTTAATCTGCTTTTAACGCGAAAAAACAGCATAAAACGACGAATTTTTTATTATTTCGTTTTTATTAATTTGCTTCTATTTGAACGATTTCAACGATCTAAAATGCTTGAAAATGCTTATTTTAGCAAAACAGTACTTTTTTGAGTTTTTAAACCGGCGTTTTAACGCGTAAAACAGAAAAAAAACGACAAATTTTTTTATTTTTCTTTTTTTTATTAATATTCCCTTCTATTTCAACGATTTAAACGATTATAATCCCTTTAAAATGTTTATTTTAGCAAACCAGCCTTTTTTTGATTTTTTGATCTGCTTTTTTAACGCGAAAAAGTTAAAAAACGAATTTTTTTTATTTTGGTTTTTTATTAATATTGTTTCCCCTATTTGAACGTTTTCAACGATCTAAAATGCTTAAAAATGCTTATTTTAGCAAAACAGCACTTTTTTGGAGCCTTTAATCTGCTTACCCGCGTAAAACAGCATAAAAACGACGAATTTTTTTATTATTCTTTTTTTTATTAATATTGCTTCTATTTAAACGATTTCAACGATTTAAAATGCTTGAAAATGCTTATTTTACGCAAAACAGCACGTTTTGAGCTTTAATCTGCGTTTTAACGCGTAAAACAGCATAAAAACGACGAATTTTTATTATTCGTTTTTATTAATATTGCGTCTATTTAAACGGTTTCAACGATCTAAAATGCGTGAAAATGCTTATTTTAGCTAAACAGCACGTTTTGAGCTTTTAATCTGCGTTTTAACGCGTAAAACAGAATAAAAACGACGAAATTTTTATTATTCTTTTTTTTATTAATATTGCGTCTATTTAAACGGTTTCACGATCTAAAATGCTTGAAAATACTTATTTTTAGCAAAACAGCACGTTTTGAGCTTTAATCCGTTTTTAATGCGTAAAACAGCATAAAACGACGAATTTTTTATTATTCGTTTTTATTAATATTGCTTCTATTTGAACGATTTCAACTATCTAAAATGCTTGAAAATGCTTATTTTAGCAAAACACCCGTTTTGGGCTTTTAATCTGCGTTTTAACGCGTAAAAAACATAAAACGACAAATTTTTTATTTTCGTTTTATTAATTGGCGTCTATTTGAACGATTTCGCGATCAAAATGCTTGAAAATGCTTATTTTAGCAAAACAGCACTTTTTGAGCTTTAATCAGCGTTTTTAACGCGTAAAAAAACATAAAACGCAAAATTTTTTTATTATTCTTTTTTTTTATTAATATTGCGTCTATTTGAACTTTTTCCCACAACTAAAATCGAAAATGCTAATTTTAGAAAACACCCGTTTGAGCTTTAATCTGCGTTTTAACGGTAAAACACAAAAAAAACGACAATTTTTATTATTGTTTTTATTGATATTCTTCTTTTTAAAAAGATTTCAACGATCTAAAATGCTTGAAAATGCTTTTTTTAGAAAAACAGCACTTTTTGAGCTTTTCTCGTTTTAACGCGTAAAAAAACATAAAACGAAAATTTTTTTATTCGTTTTATTAATTTTTATTTGAACGTTTTCAACGATCTAAAATCAAAAATGCTTATTTTAAAAACAACGTTTGAGCTTTAATCGCTTTTTAACGCGAAACAACAAAACGAAATTTTCGTTTTTATTAAGCGTCTTTAACGTTTCAACGATCTAAAATGCTTGAAAATGCTTTTTTTTAAAAACAGCACGTTTGAGCTTTAATCTGCGTTATAACGCGTAAACAGCATAAAACGACTTTTTCATTATTCTTTTTTTTATTAATTCTCTATTTGAACGATTTAAACGATCTAAAATGCGAAAATGCTTTTTTGAAAAACAGCACGTTTTGAGCTTTAATCTGCGTTTTAACGCGTAAAACAACAAAAAACGACGAATTTTTTTATTTTTTTTATTAATTTTTTATTTGAACGATTTCAACGATCTAAAATGCTTGAAAATGCTTATTTTAGCAAAACAGCACGTTTGAGCTTTTTCTGCTTTTTTAACGCGAAAAACAGCATAAAACGACGAAATTTTTATTATTCGTTTTTTAATATTGCTTTATTTGAACATTTCACGTTAAAAGCGTGCTTATTTTAGCAAAACAGCACTTTTTTAGCTTTTTCGCGTTTTAACGCGTAAAACAGCAAAAAAATGACGAATTTTATTATTCGTTTTATTAATATTGTTTTATTTAAACGTTTCAACGTTTAAAAGGGCAAAATGCTTATTTGCCCCCGTTTGGTTTTTTAATCTGCTTTTTTAAGGGTAAAACCAAAAAAAAACGACGAATTTTTATTTTCTTTTTTTTAATGCGTCTATTTAAACGTTTAAACGACCCAAAATGCTTGGCAGCTAAACAGCACGTTTTGGGCCCAACCTTTTTTAACGCGTAAAACAGAATAAAACGGAAATTTTTTATTTTCGTTTTTTTTTTTTTGCGTCTTTCGGGCAACGATCTAAAATGCTTGAAAATGCTTTTTTTAGAAAAAAACAGCCTTTTTGAGCTTTAATCTGCGTTTTAATGGAAAACACATAAAACGACGAATTTTTATTATTCGTTTTTTTAATATTGCTTCTATTTGAACATTTCAACGTCTAAAATCGAAAAGTTTTTTTTAGCAAAACAGCACGTTTGAGCTTTAATCTGCGTTTTAACGCGTAAAGCACTAAAACGCGAATTTTAGTATTCGTTTTTATTAATATTGCGTCTATTTGAACGATTTCACGATTTAAATGCTTGAAAATGCTTTAAAAACAGCGTTTGAGCTTTAATCTGCGTTTTAACGCGTAACGCTAAAAACGACGAATATTATTCGTTTTTATTTTATTGCGTCTTTGAACGATTTCCGATCTAAAATGCGAAAATGCTTTTTTAGAAACAGCACGGAGCTATCTCGTTTACGCGTAAAACATAAAAGGACGAAATTTTATTATTCGTTTTATTTTTATTGCGTTTTGAACGATTTCAACGATCTAAAATGCGAAAATGCATTTTACAAAACAGCCGTTTGAGCTTTTAATCCGTTTAACGCGTAAAACGCAAACGACGAATTTTTTATTATTCGTTTTTATTAATATTGCTTCTATTTGAACGATTATACGCGTAAACAGCAAACGACAATTTTTATTATTCGATTTTTATTAATATTGCGTTTGAACGTTTCACGATCTAAAATGCATGAAAATGTATTTAGCAAAACAGCACGTTTGAGCTTAAATCTGCGTTTTAACGCGTAAAACACATAAAAACGACGAATTTTTATTATTCGTTTTTATTATTAGCTTCTATTTGAACGATTTCAACGATCTAAAATGCTTGAAAATGCTTATTTTTAGCAAAACAGCACGTTTTGAGCTTTATTCTGCGTTTTAACGCGTAAAACAACATAAAACGACGAAATTTTTATTATTCGTTTTTATTAATATTGCGTCTATTTGAACGATTTCAACGATCTACAGCGAAAATGCTTATTTTAGCAAACAGCGTTTTGAGCTTTTAATCTGCGTTTTAACGCGTAAAACAGCATAAAAATGACGAATTTTTATTATTCGTTTTATTAATATTGCTTCTATTTAAACGATTTCAACGATTTAAAATGCTTGAAAATACTTATTTTAGCAAAACAGCTTTTGAGCTTTTAATCTGCGTTTTAACGCGTAAACAACATAAAACGACAAATTTTTATTATTCGTTTTATTAATATTGCTTCTATTTGAACGATTTCAATGATCTAAAATGCTTGAAAATGCTTATTTTAGCAAAACAGCACGTTTGAGCTTTAATCTGCGTTTTAACGCGTAAAACAGCATAAAACGACGAATTTTTATTATTCGTTTTATTAATATTGCGTCTATTTGAACGATTTCAACGATCTAAAATGTTTTGAAAATGCTTATTTTAAAAAAAACAGCACTTTTTAAAGGTTTTATTCTGCTTTTTAAACGCGAAAAAACGCAAAAAAACGACAAATTTTTTATTATTTTTTTTTTTATTGCGCCCTTTTTTGAACGATTTCAACGATCAAAAAATGCTTGAAAATGCTTTTTTACCCCAAAAACACCCGTTTTGAGCTTTTCCCCCCGCTTTTTAACGCGTAAAAAAACAAAAAAACGAAAATTTTTTATTATTCGTTTTTATTAATATTGCGTCTATTTTGAACGATTTCAACATCTAAAATGCTTGAAAATGCTTTTTTAGCAAAACACCCTTTTTGAGTTTTAATCTGCGTTTTAACGCGAAAAAAAGCTTAAAAATGAGGGAATATTTTTTATTCGTTTTTATTAATATTGCTTCTATTTAAACGTTTCCCAACGATCTAAAATGCTTGAAAATGCTTTTTTTTACAAAAAAACAGAAAGTTTTGAGTTTTAATCTGCTTTTTAACGCGAAAAACAGCAAAAAAACGACGAATTTTTTTTTTTTCGTTTTTTTTAAATATTGCTTCTATTTGAACGATTTCAACGTTTAAAAATGCTTGAAAATGCTTTTTTTTTAGAAAAAACGGCACTTTTTTGAGTTTTTAATCTGCTTTTTAAGGGTAAAAAACTTAAAAACGACAAAATTTTTTTATTTTTTCGTTTTTTTTTTTTTTATTGCGCCCTTTTGGAACGATTTCAACGATCTAAATGCTTAAAAATGTTATTTTAGCAAAAAAAACTTTTTGAGCTTTAATCTGCTTTTTAACGCGTAAAACAGCAAAAAAAACGAGGGGAAATTTTTTTATTTTCGTTTTTTTTTTTAATTGCGTCTTTTGAACGATTTAAACGATCAAAAATGCTTGAAAATGCTTATTTTAGCAAAACAGCACGTTTGGGGTTTTACCGTTTTAAAGGGGAAAAAACAGCAAAAAAACGACAAAAATTTTTATTATTTGTTTTATTTTATTGCGTCATTTGAACGATTTCGGCGATCAAAAAATGTTTGGGAAAATGCTTTTTTTTTAGCAAAACAGCACGCTTTGGGGTTTTAATCTGCTTTTTAACGCGTAAAACAGCTTTAAAAAACGAGGGAATTTTTATTATTCTTTTTTTTTTTATTAATATTGCGTCTATTTGAACTTTTCCCAAGGGATCTAAAATGCTTGAAAATTTTATTTTAGAAAACCCAGCACTTTTTGAGTTTTAATCTGCGTTTTAACGCGTAAAAAAGCAAAAAAATGAGGGAATTTTTTTTAATTCGTTTTTATTAATAGTTTTTTTAAAAACTTTTTAACGATCAAAAAATGCTTGAAAATGTTTTTTAAGCAAAAACACTTTTTATTTTAATCTGCTTTTTAACGGGGTAAAACAGCAAAAAAACGACGAATTTTTATTATTCTTTTTTATTAATATTGTTTATTTGAACGATTTAACGATCTCTTGAAAATGTTATTTTAGCAAAACACCCGTTTTAAAGGTTTTTAATTGCTTTTTAACGGGGTAAAACAGCAAAAAAAACGACGAAATTTTTATTATTCTTTTTTATTAATATTGGGTCAATTTGAAAGTTTTCCCAACGATCTAGAATGTTTTTAAAAATGCTTTTTTTTAGAAAAAACACCCGTTTTGAGCTTTAATCTGCGTTTTAACGCGTAAAACAAAAAAAACGACAATTTTTTATTATTCGTTTTTTTTTAAATTTTGCTTCTATTTGAACGATTTCAACGATCTAAAATGCTTGAAAATGCTTTATTTTAGCAAAACAGCACTTTTTGAGTTTTTAATCTGCGGTTTTAACGGAAAACAGCATAAAACGACTTAATTTTTTTTCGGTTTTTATTAATATTGTTTTTTTGGGAACGATTTCAATGATCTAAAATGTTTTAAAAAATGTTTATTTTAGCAAAACAGCACTTTTTGGGGCTTTAATCGGTTTTAACGCGAAAAACAGCATAAAACGACAATTTTTTATTATTCGTTTTTATTAATATTGCGTCTATTTGATCGATTTCAACGATCTAAAATGTTTTAAAATGCTTATTTTAAAAAAAACAGCACTTTTGAGTTTATTCGCTTTTTAACGCGTAAAACAAAAAAAACACAAATTTTTTATTATTTTTTTTTATTAATATTGCGTCTATTTGAACGATTTCAACGATCAAAATGCTTGAAAATGCTTTTTTTAGCAAAAGAGTTTTTGAGTTTTTAATCTGCTTTTTTAACGCGAAAAACAGCATAAAAATGACGAATTTTTATTATTGTTTTTATTAATATTGCCTATTTGAACGATTTCAACGATCTAAAATGCTTGAAAATACTTATTTTAGCAAAACAGCACGTTTTGAGTTTTATTCGCGTTTTAACGCGTAAAACAGCATAAAACGACGAAATTTTTATTATTCGTTTTTATTTTTATTGCTTATTTGAACGATTTCAACGATCTAAAATGCTTGAAAATGCTTATTTCAAAACAACGTTTTGAGCTTTAATTTGCGTTTTAACGCGTAAAACAGCATAAAACGCAAAATTTTTATTATTCGTTTTATTTTATTGCGCTATTTGAACGATTAAAGATCAAAATTTTTAAAATGCTAAATTTAGCAAAACTGCTTTGAGCGTAATCTGCGTTTAACGAAAACAGCATAAAACGACGAATTTTTTTTATTCGTTTTTTTGAATATTGCTTCTATTTGAACGATTTACCGATTAAATGCTTGAAAATGCTTATTATTAAACGCGTTTAGCTTAATCTGCGTTTTAACGCGTGAAACAGCATAAAAACGAAATTTTTATTATTCGTTTTTATTATTATTGCGTCTAATTTGAACGATTTCAACGATCTAAAATGCTTTAGCTTATTTTGCAAATTTTGAGCTTTAATCTGCATTTAACGCGTAAACACATAAAACGACGAATTTTTTATTATTACGTTTTATTAATATGCTTCTATTTGAACGATTTCAACGATCAAATGTTTGAAAATGCTTATTTTAACAAAACGCACGTTTTGAGCTTTTAATCTGCGTTTTAACTCGTAAAACAGCATAAAACGACGAAATTTTATTATTTCGTTTTATTGAATGCTTATTTGCAAACAAGATTTCAGCTTAACCCATTTGAAGCTTATTTGCTAAAAACACGTTTTGAGCTTTATTCTGCGTTTTTAACGCGAAACATTTAAAACACAAATTTTTATTATTCGTTTTTTTATGCGTCTTTTGAACATTTCAAAGATCTAAAATGCTTGAAAATGCTTATTTTAAAACAGCACGATTTTTAATCTGCGTTTTAACAAGTAAAACAGCATAAAAACGACGAATTTTTATTATTCGTTTTATTAATATTGCTTCTATTTGAACGATTTCCCTAAATTATCTAAATGTTTGAAAATGCTTATTTTAACAAAACAGCATCACGTTTTGAGCTTTAATCTGCGTTTTAACTCGTAAAACAGCTAAAAACGACGAATTTTTTTTATTATTCGTTTTTATTAATATTGATTCTACGGAACGATTTCAACGATCTAAAATGCTGGAAAATGCTAATTTTAGCAAAAACAGCACGTTTTGAGCTTTTAATCTGCGTTTAACGCGTAAAACAGCATAAAAAAACGACGAAATTTTTACATCTTCGTTTTTTATTAATATTGCGTCTATTTGAATGCATTGCAACGATCAAATGCTTGAAAATGCTTTATTTTAAAGCAAACAGCACGTTTTATGCTTTTAATCTGCGTTTTAACGCGTAAAACAGCATAAAACGACGATTTTTTATTACGGTTTTTATTAATATTGCTTCTATTTGAACGATTTCGCTAACGATCTAAAAATGCTTGGAAAATGCTTATTTTAACAAAAACAGCACGTTTTGAGCTTTAATCTGCGTTTTAACTCGTAGCAGCATAAAACGATAAATTTTTATTATTCGTTTTTATTAATATTCCTTCTATTTTGAACGATTTCAACATCTAAAAATGCTGAAAATGCTTATTTTAGCAAAACAGCACGTTTTGAGCTTTAATCTGCGTTTCAACGCGTAAAAACAGCATAAAAACGACGAATTTTTATTATTCGTTTTTATTAATATTGCGTCTATTTGAACGATTTCAACGATCTAAAATGCTTGAAAATGCTTATTTTAGCAAAAAACAGCACGTTTTGAGCTTTAACTGCGTTTTAACGCGTAAAAACAGCATAAAACGACGAAATTTTATTTTTCGTTTTTATTAATATTGCGTCTATTTGAACGATTTCAACGATCTAAAATGCTTCTGGAAAATGCTTATTTTGTGCTAAAAAACAGCACGTTTTGAGTTTTATTCTGCGTTTAACGCGTAAAACAGCATAAAAACGACGAAATTTTTTATTATTCGTTTTTTATTTTATTGCGACTATTTGAACGATTTCAACGATTTAAAAATGCTTGAAAATGCTTTATTTTAGCAAAACAGCACGTTTTGTGCTTTAATCTGCGTTTTAACGCTTAAAACAGCATAAAAAAACGGGACGAAATTTTTATTGTTCGTTTTTATTAATATTGCTTCGTATTTGAACGATTTCAACGATCTAAAATGCTTGAAAATGCTTATTTTAGCAAAACAGCATACGTTCTGAGCTTTAATCTGCGTTTTAACGCGTAAAAAACAGCATAAAACAACGAATTTTAATTATTCGTTTTTATTAATATTGTTTCTATTTGAACGATTTTAACGATCTAAAATGCTTGAAAATGCTTATATTAGCAAAACAGCACGTTTTGAGCTTTAATCTGCGTTTTAACGCGTAAAACAGCATAAAACACTTTAAATTTTTATTATTCGTTTTTATTAATATTGCGTCTTATTTGAACGATTTCAACGATCTAAAAATGCTTAAATGCTTATTTAGCAAAACAGCACGTTTTTAGTTTTAATCTGCGTTTAACGCGTAAAACAGCATAAAACTACGAATTTTTTATTATCTGCTTCTTTATTAATATTATTGCTTCTATTTCAACGATTCCTCTGTAAATCGATCTAAAATGCTTGAAAATGCTTATTTTAGCAAAAACGGCACGTTTTGAGCTTTATTCGCGTTTTAACGCGTAAAACAGCATGTTCGACGAAATTTTTATTATTCGTTTTATTAATACGATGTCTACGGAGCGATTTCAACGATCTAAAAATGCTTGAAAATGCTTATTTTAGCAAAAACAGCACGTTTTGAGTTTTAATCTGCGTTTTAACGCGTAAAACAGCATAACAATGACGAATTTTTATTATTCGTTTTTATTAATATTGCTTCTATTTAAACGATTTCCCCAACGATCTAAAATGCTTGAAATGCTTATTTTAGCAAAACAGCACGTTTTGAGCTTTAATCTGCGTTTTAACGCGTAAAAACAGCATAAAACGACAAAAATTTTATTATTCGTTATTTATTAATATTGCTTCTATTTGAACGATTTCAACGATCTAAAATGCTTGAAAATGCTTATTTTAGCGCAAAACATAATGTTTTGAGATTTAATCTGCGTTTTAACGCGTAAAAATGTTACAAAAAAACGACGAATTTTTTTTATTCGTTTTTTATTAATATTGCGTCTATTTGAACGATTTCAACGATCTAAAAATACTTTGAAAAATGCTTATTTTAGCAAAAACAGCGTTTTGAGCTTTATTCTGCGTTTTAACGCGTAAAACAGCATAAAAAACGACGAAATTTTATTATTCGTTTTTTATTTTATTGCGTCTATTTGAACGATTTCAACGATCTAAAAATGCTTGAAAATGCTTATTTTAGCAAAACAGCACGTTTTGAGCTTTAATCTGCGTTTTAACGCGTAAAACAGCATAAAAACGACGAATTTTTATTATTCGTTTTTTATTAATATTGCTTCTATTTGAACGATTTCAACGATCTAAAATGCTTGAAAATGCTTATATTAGCAAAAACAGCATCGCTTTGAGTTTAATCTGCGTTTTAACGCGTAAACAGCATAAAAACGACGAATTTTTATTATTCGTTTTTATTAATATTGCGTCTATTTGAACGATTTCAACGATCTAAAAATACTTGAAAATGCTTATTTTAGCAAAACAGCACGTTTTGAGTTTTATTCCGCGTTTCTTTAACGCGTAAAAACAGCATAAAAAAACGACGAAATTTTATTATTCGTTTTATTTTTATTGCGTCTATCGAACGATTTCAACGATTTAAAATGCTTGAAAATGCTTATTTTAGCAAAACAGCACGTTTTGAGCTAATCTGCGTTTTAACGCGTAAAAACAGCATAAAAACGACGAATTTTTATTATCTGTTTTATTAATATTGCTTCTATTTGAACGATTTCAACGATCTAAAATGCTTGAAAATGCTTATATTAGCAAACAGCACGTTTTGAGTTTTAATCTGCGTTTTAACGCAAAACAGCATAAAACGACGAATTTTTTATTCGTTTTGTTAATATTGCTTCTATTTGAACGATTTCAACGATCTGTAAATGTTTGAAAATGCTTATTTTAACAAAACAGCACGTTTTGAGCTTTAATCTGCGTTTTAACTTCGTAAAACAGCATAAAAACGACGAATTTTTATTATTCGTTTTTATTAATATTGATTCTATTTGAACGATTTCAACGATCTAAAATGCTCGAAAATGCTTATTTTAAGCAAAACAGCATGTTTTGAGCTTTAATCTGCGTTTTAACGCGTAAAACAGCATAAAAACGACGAAATTTTTATTATTCGTTTTTATTAATATTGCGTCTATTCTGAACGATTGCAACGATCTAAAAATGCTTGAAAATGCTTATTTTAGCAAAAACAGCACATTTGAGTTTTAATCTGCGTTTTTAACGCGTAAAACAGCATAAAAAACGACGAATTTTATTATTCGTTTTTATTAATATTGCTTCTATTTAAACGCACTTAACGATCTAAAAATGCTTGAAAATGCTTATTTTAACAAAACAGCGTTTTGAGCTTTAATCTGCGTTTTAACTTCAAAACAGCATAAAAAACGATAAATTTTTTATTATTCGTTTTTATTAATATTGCTTCTATTTTGGAACGATTTCTAACGATCTAAAATGCTTAAAAATGCTTTATTTGCTAAAAACAGCACGTTTAGAGCTTTAATCTGCGTTTCAACGCGTAAAAACAGCATAAAAACGACGAATTTTTATTATTCGTTTTTATTACCATTGCGTCTATTTGAACGATTTCAACGATCTAATATGCTTGAAAATGTTTATTTTGTGCTGTAAAAACAGCACGTTTTGAGCTTTAATCTGCGTTTTAACGCGTAAAACAGCATAAAAACGACGAAATTTTTTATTATTCGTTTTTATTAATATTGCGTCTATTTGAACGATTTCAAACGATCTAAAATGCTTGAAAATGCTTATTTTAGCAAAAACAGCACGTTTTGAGCTTTATTCTGCGTTTTAACGCGTAAAACAGCATAAAAAAAACGACGAAATTTTTATTATTCGTTTTTTTATTTTATTGCGACTATTTGGAACGATTTCAACGATCTAAAATGCTTGAAAAATGCTTATTTTAGCAAAACAGCACGTTTTGAGCTTTAATTCGCGTTTTAACGCTTAAAACAGCATAAAACGACGAAATTTTTATTATTCGTTTTTATTAATATTGCTTTATTTGCACGATTTCGTAACGATCTAAAATGAAAATGCTTATTTTAGCAAACAGCACGTTTTGAGCTTTTAATCTGCGTTTTAACGCGCAAAACAACATAAAAACGACGAATTTTTTTATTATTCGTTTTTATTAATATTGCTTCTATTTGAACGATTTCAACGATCTAAAATGCTTGGAAAATGCTTATATTAGCAAAACAGCACGTTTTGAGTTTTAATCTGCGTTTTAACGCGTAAAACGTTACAAAAAACGACGACATTTTATTATTCGTTTTTTTTAATATTGCTTCTTTTTAACGATTTCAAATCTAAAATTTTGAAAATGTTTTTTTACAAAAGGGTTTTGATTTTTAACCGTTTTAACCGTAAAACAGCATCACAAATTTTTTTATTTTTTTTTTAATTGGTCTTTTGAAAATTTCAACGATCTAAAATCAAAATTTATTTTAAAAACAGCACGTTTTGTTTTTAAACGCGTTTTAACGCTAAAAAGCATAAAAAGTTTTTTTTTTCGTTTTTATTTATTTTTATTTAAATTTAAGATCAAAATGTTAAAATTTTTTTTAAAAAAGCACGTTTTGAGCTTTAATCTGCGTTTTAACGCGAAAAAGCATAAAAAAAAATTTTTTTTTTTTTTTTTTATTTTTTTTTTTTCCGATCAAAAATGTTTTTAAAAGCTTTTTTTTTAAAAAAACCTTTTGAGTTTTTCCTTTTTAAAAAAAAAAAAAAAAAATTTTTTTATTTTTTTTTATTTTTTTTTTAATTTAAATCTAAAATCTTAAAAAGCAAAAAAAGGGTTTTTTTTTTAAACGTTTTTAAGGGAAAAAAAAAAGGGGTTTTTAATTTTTTTTTTTTTTTATTTTTTTTAACGATTTAAGTTAAAATGTTTTGAAAAGCTTTTTTAAAAACGCGTTTTGGCCGGTTTAAAAGAAAAAAAAAAATTTTTTATTTTTTTTTTATTTTTTTTGGGCCATTTAAAAAAAGGCAAAATGCTTAAAATTTTTTAAAAACCAAAATTTTTTAAAACTTTAACGCGAACGCTAAAACAAAAAAAAAAAAATTTTTTTTTTTTTTTTTTTATTAAATTTTGTTTAAAAATTTTTAAAAAAAGGGGAAAAATTTTTTTAAAAGCTTTTTAAAAAAACCGTTTTTTTAACCGGGAAAAAAACCAAACTTTTTTTTTTTTTTTTTATTTTTTTTTAAAAATTTTTTTAAAAAAAAAAATTTTTTTTAAAAAAAAATTTTTTTTTTTTTAACGTTTTTAACGCGAAAAAAAAAAAAATTTTTATTTTCTTTTTTTTAAAGTTTTTTTAAATTTTTTAAAAATTCAAAATGTTAAAAATTTAAAAAAAACAGCGTTTTGAGCTTTAATCTGCGTTTTAACGCGTAAAACAAACGATTTAATTTTTATTATTCGTTTTTTATTAATATTACTTCTATTTGAACGATTTCAACGACTAAAAATGCTTGAAAAGGCTTATTTTGTGCCAAAACAGCACGTTTTGTTTAATCTGCGTTTTAACGTAAACAGTTAATAGCTAAAACGACGAAAATTTTGATTATTCGTTTTTATTAATATTGCGTCTATTTGAACGATTTCAACGATCTAAAATGCCGGAAATGCTATTTTAGCAAAACAGCACGTTTTGAGCTTAATCTGCGCTTTAACGCGTTGCGCGCATAAAACGACGAATTTTTTATTATTCGTTTTTGCCACGCTGCTTCTATTTTGAAACGATTTCAACGATCTAAAAATGTTTGAAAATCGCTAATTTTAACAAAACAGCATCGTTTTGAGTTTTAATCTGCGCTTTAACTTAAAACAGCATAAAACGACGAATTTTTTATTATTCGTTTTTATTAATATTAATTCTATTTGAACGATTTCACCCTGATCTAAAAATGCTTGAAAAATGCTTATTTTGCAGCAAAATATCGTTAATGTTTTGAGTTTTTAATCTGCGTTTTAACGCTTAAAACAGCACAAAAACGACGAAATTTTTATTATTCGTTTTTATTAATATTGCGTCTATTTGAACGATTGCAACGATCTAAAATGCTTGAAAATGCTTATTTTAGCAAAAACAGCACGTTTTGAGTTTTAATCTGCGTTTAACGCGTAAACAGCATAAAACGACGTAAATTTTTTATTCGTTTTTATTAATATTGCTTTATTTTGGAAACGTACTTCAACGATCTAAACTGCTTGAAAAATGCTTATTTTGTGAAAAAAACAGCTACGTTTGAGCTTAATCTGCGTTTTAACGCGTAAAAATGTTACAAAAACGACGTGAATTTTGGTATTCGTTTTTGGTTTAATATTGCGCCTGCCTGAACGATTTCCAACGATCTAAAAATGTTTGAAAATGCTTATTTTAGCAAAACAGAACGTTTTGAGCTTTACCCGCGTTTTAACGCGTAAAACAGCATAAAAAACGACGAAATTTTTATTATTCGTTTTTATCGACCGACGTTTTGAGTTTTATTCTGCGTTTTAACGCGTAAAACATCATAAAAAACGACGAAATTTTTATTATTCGCTTCTTTTTATTTTTATTGCGTCTATTTTGGAACGATTTCAACGTGACTTCAAAAATGCTTGAAAATGCTTATTTTAGCAAACAGCACGTTTTGAGCTTTAATCTGCGTTTAACGCGTAAAACAGCATAAAAACGACGAAATTTTTATTATTAAGCCTTTTTATTACTACTGCTTCGTATTTGAACGATTTCAACGATCTAAAATGCTTGAAAATGCTTATTTTAGCAAAACAGCACATTTTGAGCTTTAATCTGCGTTTAACGCGTAAACAGCTTTAAAACAACGAAATTTTTATTATTCGTTTTTATTAATATTGCTTCTATTTGAACGATTTCAACGATCTAAAAAATGCATGAAAATGCTTATATTAGCAAAAAACAGTTAATGTTTTGAGCTTTAATCTGCGTTTTAACGCGTAAAACAGCATAAAAAACGACGCAATTTTTTAATATTCGTTTTTTATTAATATTGCGTCTATTTGAACGATTTCAACGATCTAAAAAATGCTTGAAAATGCTTATTTTAGCAAAACGGCACGTTTTGAGCTTTATTCTGCGTTTTAACGCGTAAAACAGCATAAAAAACGATGAATTTTTATTATCGTTTTATTAATATTGCGTCTATTTGAAACGATTTCAACGATCTAAAATGCTTGAAAATGCTTATTTTAGCAAAACAGCACGTTTTGAGTTTTAATCTGCTTTAACGCGTAAAACAGCATAAAAAACGCGACGAATTTTTATTGTCTGCCTTTGGTATTAATATTGCTTCTATTCTGAACGATTTCAACGATCTAAAATGCTTGAAAATGCTTAATGCAGTTAAACAGCACGTTTTGTTTTAATCTGCGTTTTAAGGCGTAAAACAGCATAAAAACGACGAAATTTTTCCGCATGGTTCCGTTTTATTAATATTGCTTCTTATTTGAACGATTTCAACGATCTAAAATGCATGAAAAATGCTTTATATTAGCAAAAACAGCACGTTTTGAGCTTTAATCTGCGTTTTAACGCGTAAAACAGCATAAAAACGACGAATTTTATTATTCGTTTTTATTAATATTGCGTCTATTTGAATGATTTCAACGATCTAAAATGCTTGAAAATGTTATTTTAAAGCAAAACGGCACGTTTTGCTTTATCTCTGCGTTTTAACGCGTAAAATAGCATAAAAAACGACGAAATTTTTATTATTCGTTTTTTATTTTATTGCGTCTATTTGAACGATTTCAACGATCTAAAATGCTTGAAAATGCATATTTTAGCAAAACAGCACGTTTTGAGCTTTAATCTGCGTTTAACGCGTAAAACAGCATAAAAACGACGAATTTTATTATTCGTTTTTTATTAATATTGCTTCATTTGAACGATTTCAACGCTCTAAAATGTTTGAAAATGCTTATTTTAACAAAAACAGCATCGTTTTGAGTTTTAATCTGCGCTTTAACTGCAAAACAAGCATAAAAAACGACGAAATTTTATTATTCGTTTTATTTTATTGCGTCTATTTGAACGATTTCAAAGATTCTAAAACGCTTTGAAAATGCTTTATTTTAGCAAAACAGCGCTGCTTTTGAGCTTTAATCTGCGTTTTAACGCGTAAAACAGCATAAAACACGAATTTTTATTATTCGTTTTTATTAATATTGCCTATTTGAACGATTTCCAACGATCTAAAATGCTTGAAAAGGCTTATTATTTTTAGCAAACAGCACGTTTTGAGCTTTAATCTCGCGTTTTAACGCGTAAAACAGCATAAAACGACGAAATTTTGATTGTATTCTGTTTTTATTAATAATATTGCGTCTATTTGAACGATTTCAACGATTCAAAATGCTTGAAAATGCTTATTTTAGCAAACAGCACGTTTTGAGTTTAATCTGCGTTTTAACGCGTAAAACAGCATAAAACGACGAATTTTTATTATCTTCGTTTTTATTAATACGTTTCTATTTGAACGATTTCAACGATCTAAAATGTTTGAAAATGTTAATTTTAACAAAACAGCACACGGAGCTTTAAATCTGCGTTTTAACTCGTAAAACAGCATAAAAAACGACGAATTTTTATTATTCGTTTTTATTAATATAATTTATTTGAACGATTTCAACGATCTAAAATGCTTGAAAATGCTTATTTTAGCGTAAAACAGCACGTTTGAGTTTTAATCTGCGTTTCTAACGCTTAAAACAGCATAAAAACGACGAAATTTTTATTATTCGTTTTTATTAATATTGCGTCTATTTGAACGATTGCAACGATCTAAAATGCTTGAAAATGCTTATTTTAGCAAAATACACGTTTTGAGTTTTAATCTGCGCTTTAACGCGTAAAACAGCATAAAAAAATCTACTGTAATTTTTATTATTCGTTTTTATTAATATTGCTTCATTTGAACGATTTCAACGATCTAAACTGCTTTGAAAATGCTTATTTTAGAAAACAGCACGTTTTGAGTTTTAATCTGCGTTTTAACGCGTGCGCATAAAAACGACGAATTTCAGTATTCGCTTTATTAATATTGCGTCTATTTGAACGATTTCAACGATCTAAAATGCTTGAAAAATGCTTATTTTAGCAAAAACAACAGAACGTTTTGAGTTTTAATCTGCGTTTTAACGCGTAAAACAGCATAAAAACGACGAAATTTTTTATATTCGTTTTTTATTAATATTGCGTCTATTTGAAACGTGATTTCAACGATCTAAAATGCTTGAAAATGCTTATTTTAGCAAAAACAGCACGTTTTGAGCTTTATTCTGCGTTTTAACGCGTAAAACACTTCAAAACGACGAAATTTTTAATATTCGTTTTTATTTTATTGCGTCTATTTGAACGATTTCAACGATCTAAAAATGCTTGAAAATGCTTTATTTTGTGCAAAACAGCACCGTTTTGAGCTTTAATCTGCGTTTTAACGCGTAAAACAGCATAAAAACGAATGAAATTTTTATTATTCGTTTTTATTAATACTGTTTCTATTTGAACGATTTCGCTAACGATCTGGAAAATGCTTTGAAAATGCTTATTTTGAAAAACAGCACATTTTGAGCTTTAATCTGCGTTTTAACGCGTAAAACAGCTTAAAAACAACGAAATTTTATTATTCGTTTTTTATTAATATTGCTTCTATTTGAACGATTTCAACGATCTTAAAATGCATGAAAATGCTTATATTAGCAAAACAGCACGTTTGAGTTTTAATCTGCGTTTTAACGCGTAAAATAGCATAAAAAAACGACGAATTTTTATTATTCGTTTTTATTAATATTGCGTCTATTTGAACGATTTCAACGATCTAAAAATGCTTGAAAATGCTTTATTTTTAGCAAAACGGCACGTTTTGAGCTTTATTCTGCGTTTTAACGCGTAAAACAGCATAAAACGACGAATTTTTATTATTCGCTTTTATTAATATTGCGTCTATTTGAACGATTTTTTAACGGCTCCAAAATGCTTGCACGTTTATTTTAGCAAAAAACAGCACGTTTTGAGTTTTTATTCGGCAGTTTTAACGCGTAAAACAGATAAAACGACGAAATTTTTATTATTCGTTTTATTTTTATTGCGTCTTATTTGAACGATTTCAACGATCTAAAAATGCTTGAAAATGCTTATTTTAGCAAAACAGCACGTTTTGTGCTTTATTCTGCGTTTTAACGCGTAAACAGCGGGCAAAAAACGATTTTGCAAATTATTATTCCGTTTTTTATTTTTATTGCGTCTATTTGAAATCGATTTCAACGATCTAAAATGCTTGAAAAATGCTTATTTTGTGGCAAAACAGCACGTTTTGAGCTTTATTCTGCGTTTTAACGCGTAAAACAGCATAAAACCACGAAATTTTTATTATTCGTTTTTATTAATATTGCGTCTATTTGAACGATTTCAACGATCTAAAAATGCTGTCGCTTATTTTAGCAAAAACAGCACGTTTTGAGCTTTATTCCCGCGTTTTAACGCGTAAAACAGCATAAAACGACGAAATTTTATTATTCGTTTTTTATTTTTATTGCGTCTATTTGGAACGATTTCCCAACGATCTAAAAATGCTTTGAAAAATGCTTATTTTAACAAAACAGCACGTTTTGAGCTTTAATCTGCGTTTTAACGCCTAAAAACAGCATAAAAACGACGAAATTTTTTATTATTCGTTTTTATTAATATTGCTTCTATTTGAACATCAAACGATTCAAAATGCCGAAAATGCTTATTTTAGCGCAAAACAGCACGTTTTGAGCTTTAATCTGCGTTTTAACGCGTAAAACAGCATAAAAACGACGAAATTCTTTATTATTCGTTTTTATTAATATTGCTTCTATTTGAACGATTTCAACGATCTAAAAATGCATGAAAATGCTTATATTAGCAAACAGCACGTTTTGAGCTTTAATCTGCGTTTTAACGCGTAAAACAGCATAAAACGACGAATTTTTTATTATCTGCTTTTTATTAATATTGCGTCTATTTTGAAACGATTTCAACGATCTAAAATGCTTGAAAAATGCTTATTTTAGCAAAACGGCACGTTTTGTGCTTTATTCTGCGTTTAACGCGTATATAACGATTTAATTATTTATTAATATTGTCATTTGAGCGATTTCAACGATCTAAAATGCTTGAAAATGCCGCCTTTAGCAAACAGCACGTTTGAGCTTTAATCTGCGTTTTTAACGCGTGTTGGCATAAAACGACGAAATTTTTGTATTATCTGTTTTTATTAATATTGCTTCTGGCCAGGAACGATTTCAACGATCTAAAAATGCTTCAAAAATGCTTATTTTAAAGCAAAACAGCAGTTTTGTTTTATTCTGCGTTTTAACGCGGCAAACAGCATAAAAACGACGTAAAATTTTTATTATTCGTTTTTATTTTTATTGCGTCTATTTGAACGACTTTCAACGATCTAAAATGCTTGAAAATGCTATTTTTAGCAAAACAGCACGTTTTGCTTTATTCTGCGTTTTAACGCGCAAATAGCATAAAACGACGAAATTCCCTTTTTATTATTCGTTTTTATTTTTATTGCGTCTATTTGAACGATTTCAACGATCTAAAATGCTTGAAAATGCTTATTTTAGCAAAACAGCATCGTTTTGAGCTTTAAACGCGTTTTAACGCGTGTTCAAAACGACAAATTTTTTATTCGTTTTACATTATTGCTTTATTTGAACGATTTCAACGATCTAAAATGCTTGAAAATGCTTATTATTTTAGCAAAAGGAAAGTACGCTTGAGTTTTATTCTGCGTTTTAACGCGTAAAACAGCATAAAAATCACTGTAAAATTTCATTATTCGTTTTGCCATTATTGCGTCTATTTGAACGATTTCCAACGATCTAAAATGCTTGAAAAATGCTTATTTTAGCAAAACAGCACGTTTTGAGCTTTAATCTGCGTTTTAACGCGTAAAACAGCATAAAACGACGAATTTATTATTCGTTTTTTATTAATATTGCTTCTATTTGAACGATTTCAACGGATCTAAAAAATGTTTGAAAATGCTTATTTTAACAAAACAGCAATTTTGAGCTTTTAATCTGCGTTTTAACTCGTAAACAGCATAAAAACGACGAAATTTTTATTATTCGTTTTTAATATTGCGTCTATTTAAACGATTTCAACGATCTAAAATGTGCTTGAAAATGCTTATTTTAGCAAAACAGCACGTTTTGAGTTTTAATCTGCGTTTTAACGCGTAAAACAGCATAAAAACGACGAATTTTTATTATTCGTTTTTATTAATATTGTTTCTATTTAAAACGATTTCAACGATCTAAAATGCTTGAAAAATGCTTATTTTAGCAAAACAGCACGTTTTGAGCTTTTAATCTGCGTTTTAACGCGTAAAACAGCATAAAACGACGAAATTTTTATTATTCGTTTTTATTAATATTGCTTCTATTAGAACGATTTCAACGATCTAAAATGCTTGAAAATGTTATTTTAGCAAAACAGCACGTTTTGAGCTTTAATCTGCGTTTTAACGCGTAAAACAGCATAAAACGACCAATTTTTATTATTCGTTTTTATTAATATTGCGTCTATTTGAACGATTTCAACGATCTAAAATGCTTGAAAATGCTTATTTTAGCAAAACAGCACGTTTTGAGCTTTATTCTGCGTTTTAACGAGTAAAACAGCATAAAAACGACGAAATTTTTATTATTCGTTTTTATTTTATTGCGTCTATTTGAACGATTTCAACGATCTAAAATGCTTGAAAATGCTTATTTAGCAAAACAGCAGGTTTTGAGCTTTATTCTGCGTTTTAACGCTAACGCGTAAAACAGCATAAAAACGACGAATTTTATTATTCGTTTTTATTAATATTGCGTCTATTTGAACGATTTCAACGATCTAAAATGCTTGAAAATGCTTATTTTAGCAAAACGGCACGTTTTGAGCTTTATTCTGCGTTTTAACGCGAAAAACAGCATAAAAACGACGAATTTTTATATTCGTTTTTATTAATATTGCGTCTATTTGAACGATTTCAACGGTCTAAAATGCTTGAAAATGTTTTTATTTTAGCAAAACAGCACGTTTTGAGCTTTATTCTGCGTTTTAACGCGTAAAACGGGATAAAACGACGAAATTTTTTTTATTCGTTTTTTTTTTTATTGCGTCTATTTGAACGTTTTCCCCAACGATCTAAAATGCTTGAAAATGTTTTATTTTAACAAAAAACAGCACGTTTTGTTTTTTAATCTGCGTTTTAACCCCTTAAAACAGCAAAAAAACGACGAAATTTTATTATTCGTTTTTTTTAAAATTTGTTTCTTTTTTGAACGTTTTCCCAACGATCAAAAGTTTTAAAAATGTTTTTAAGCAAAACAGCCCCGTTTTGAGTTTTAAAATTGTTTTTTAACGGAAAACAGCAAAAAAAACGAGGGAAATTTTATTATTCTTTTTTTATTAATATTGCCCCTTTTTAACGATTTCAACGTTTCAAAATGCATAAAAAATGTTTATATTAGCAAAACAGCACGTTTTGAGTTTTAATCTGCGGTTTTAACGCGAAAAACAGCATAAAACGACGAATTTTTATTATTCGTTTTTATTAATATTGCGTCTATTTAAAGATTTCAACGATCAAAAAAATGCTTGAAAATGCTTATTTTAGAAAAAACGGCACGTTTTGTGCTTTATTCTGGGGTTTTCGCGTAAAACAGCAAAAAAACGAAAAATTTTTTTATTATTCGTTTTTATTAATATTGCGTCTATTTGAGGGGGATTTCAACGACTAAAAATGTTTTAAAAAATGTTTTTATTTTGGGAAAAAACGGGCACGTTTTGTTTTTTTAATCTGCGTTTTAACGCGAAAAACAGCAAAAAAAAGGGACGAAATTTTTATTATTGGGGTTTTTTTATTAATATTGCTTCTATTGGGAACGATTTCAACGTTTCCAAAAATGTTTGGGAAAAATGCTTATTTTGGAAAACAGCACTTTTTATTTTATTCTGCGTTTTAACGCGTAAACAGCTTTAAAAAACGACAAAATTTTTTATTTTCGTTTTTATTTTATTGCGCCCCTTTTTTAAAACGTTTTCCCAAGGGTTTCAAAATGCTTAAAAAAATGCTTATTTTGAAAACAAAGTTTTGAGTTTTATTCTGCGTTTTAACGCGTAAAATAGCAAAAAAAACGACGAAATTTTTTATTATTCGTTTTTATTTTTTTTTGGTCTATTTGAACGATTTCAACGATCTAAAATGCTTGAAAATGCTTTTTTTTAAAAGAAAAAACAGCACGTTTTGAGTTTTTAACCTGCGTTTTAACGCGAAAAACACCCTAAAACGACAAATTTTTTTATTTTTCTTTTTATTAATATTGTTTCTATTTGAAAAAATTTCAAGGGATTTTAAAAATGTTTAAAAATGAAGAATACGTAACTGAAGGGAATTTCACTT
>NW_027046556.1:0-23535 GCF_025399875.1 Dalotia coriaria | reverse complement strand
ATCTAAAATGCTTGAAAATGCTTATTTTAGCAAAACACCCGTTTTTTGATTTTAATCTGCGTTTTAACGCGTAAAACAGCAAAAAAAACGACGAAATTTTTTTTATTGTTTTTTAATTTTCGTCTTTGAACGTTTTCCCAAGATTAAAATGCTTGAAAATGCTTATTTTAGAAAAACAGCACGATTTGAGCTTTAATCTGCTTTTTTAACGCGAAAAACAGCAAAAAAACGACGAAATTTTTTTATTATTCGTTTTTATTAATATTGCGTCTTTGAACGATTTAAACGATCTAAAATGCGAAAATGCTTATTTTAAAAAACAGCACGTTTTGAGCTTTATTCGCGTTTTAGCGTAAAACGCATAAAACGACGAAATTTTTTTATTCGTTTTTTTTTTTATTGCGTCTTTTGAACGATTTCAACGATCTAAAATGCTTGAAAATGCTTATTTTAGCAAAACAGCACGTTTTGAGCTTTAATCTGCTTTTTAACGCGAAAAACACAAAAAAACATTTTTTATTATTTTTTTTTATTAATTTGCTCTATTTGAACGATTTAAAACGTTTAAAATCTTGAATATGCTTATTTTTAGCAAAACACCCTTTTTTGAGTTTTAACGGTTTTAACGCGTAAAACAGCATAAAAGGGTTTTTATTATTCGTTTTATTAATATTGCTTCTATTTGAACGATTTCAACGTTCTAAAATGCGAAAATGCTTATTTTAGCAAAACAGCACTTTTTGAGTTTTTATTCTGCGTTTTAAGGGTAAAACAAAAAAAAACCACGAAATTTTTATTATTCTTTTTTTATTAATATTGCGTCTATTTGAACATTTCAACGATCTAAAATGCTTGAAAATGCTTATTTTAGCAAAACAGCCGTTTTGAGCTTTAATCTGCAATTTAACGCTCAGCATAAAAATGACAAATTTTTTTATTATTCTTTTTTTATTAATATTGCTTCTATTTAAACGATTTCAACGATCTAAAATGCAAAAGTTTTTTGAAAAACAGCACTTTTTGAGCTTTAATCTGCTTTTTAACGCGTAAAACACATAAAACGACAAAATTTTTTATTATTCGTTTTTATTAATATTGCGTCTATTTGAACGATTTCAACGATCTAAAAATGTTTGAAAAATGGCTATTTTAGCAAAACAGCAATGTTTGAGCTTTATTCTGCGTTTTAACGCGAAAACAGCATAAAAACGACGAAATTTTTATTATTCGTTTTTATTTTATTGCGTCTATTTTAACGACGCAACGATCTAAAATGCTTGAAAATGCTTATTTTAGGCAAACAGCACGTTTTGAGCTTTAATCTGCGTTTAACGCGTAATACAGCATAAAACGACGAATTTTATTATTCGTTTTTATTAATATTGCTTCTATTTGAACGATTTCAACGATCTAAAATGCTTGAAAATGCTTATTTTAAAGCAAAACAGCACGTTTTGAGCTTTAATCTGCGTTTTAACGCGTAAAACAGCATAAAAAACGACGAAATTTTTATTATTCGTTTTTATTAATATTGCGTCTATTTGAACGATTTCAACGATCTAAAATGCTTGAAAATGCTTATTTTAGCAAAACAGCACGTTTTGAGGTTTAATCTGCGTTTTAACGCGTAAAACAGCATAAAAACGACGAATTTTTATTATTCGCTGTTTTTATTAATATTGCCGATTTGAACGATTTCAACGATCTAAAAATGCTTGCTTGAAAATATTTTAGCAAACAGCACGTTTTGAGCTTTAATCTGCGTTTTAACGGCAGTAAAAATGGTGCTTACAAAAAACGACGAATTTTTATTATTCGTTTTATTAATATTGCGTCTATTTGAAACGATTTCAACGTGATCTAAAATGCTTGAAAAATGCTTATTTTAGCAAAACAGCACGTTTTGAGCTTTAATCTGCG
This sequence comes from Dalotia coriaria, assembly GCF_025399875.1. Lineage (NCBI taxonomy): Eukaryota > Metazoa > Arthropoda > Insecta > Coleoptera > Staphylinidae > Dalotia > Dalotia coriaria. The sequence goes on along the minus strand of NW_027046556.1, from coordinate 21,615 downwards.
TTTTAACGCGTAAAAACAGCATAAAAACGACGAATTTTTATTATTCGTTTTTATTAATATTGCGTCTATTTGAACGATTCTTTCAACGATCTAAAAATGCTTGAAAATGCTTATTTTAGCAAAACAGCACGTTTTGAGTTTTATTCTGCGTTTTACGCGCAAAAACAGCATAAAAAACGACGAAATTTTTATTATTCGTTTTTATTTTATTGCGTCTATTTGGAACGTGATTTCAACGTGATCTAAAAAGCTTGAAATGCTTATTTTAGCAAAAACAGCACGTTGAGCTTTAATCTGCAATTTAACGCGTAAAACAGCATAAAATGACGAATTTTTATTATTCGTTTTTATTAATATTGCTTCTATTTAAAACGATTTGAACGATCTAAAATGCTTGAAAATGCTTATTTTCCAGCAAAAACAGCACGTTTTGAAAGCTTTAATCTGCGTTTTAACGCGTAAAAAACAGCATAAAAACGACGAAATTTTTATTATTCGTTTTTATTAATATTGCGTCTATTTGAACGATTTCAACGATCTAAAATGCTTGAAAATGTTTATTTCAGCAAACAGCACGTTTTGAGGTTTAATCTGCGTTTTAACGCGCGTAAAACAGGCATAAAAAACGACGAATTTTTATTATTCGTTTTTATTAAATATTGCTTCTATTGGAACGATTTCAATCGATCTAAAATGCCGCTTGGAAAATGCTTTTATTTTAGCAAAATGCTAATGTTTTGAGGTTTAATCTGCGTTTTAACGCGTAAAACAAAAGCATAAAAACGAATGCAATTTTTAATATTATTCGTTTTTATTAATATTGCTTCTATTTGAAACGATTTCAACGATCTAAAATGCTTGAAAATGCTTTATTTTAGCAAAAACAGCACGCGTTTTGAGCTTTAATCTGCGTTTTAACGCGTAAAACAGCATAAAAATGACGAATTTTTATTGCCTGTTTTTATTAATATTGCGTCTATTTGAACGATTTCAACGATCTAAACGACGAATTTTTATTATTCGTTTTGGCTAATATTGCTCTATTTGAACGATTTCAACGATCTAAAATGTTTTGAAAATGCTTTTTTTTTGGCAAAAACAGCACGTTTTGAGTTTTTAAGGGTTTTCCCCCGCGTAAAACAGCATAAAAAGACAAAATTTTTTATTATTCGTTTTTTTAATATTGCTTCTTTTTTAAACGATTTCAACGATCTAAAAAATTTGAAAAGCTTATTTTAGCAAAACACCCTTTTTGAGCAACGCGTTTTAACGCAAAACAGCAAAAAAACGAGGGGAAATTTTTTTATTATTCGTTTTTTTTTATTGCTTATTTAAAACGATTTCAACGATCTAAAATTTTGAAAATGCTTTTTTTTGGAAAAAACAGCACGTTTTGAGTTAAATTCTGCGTTTTAACGCGAAAAACAGCAAAAAAAACGACAAAAATTTTTTAATTATTCTTTTTTTATTTTTATTGCTTCTATTTGAACGATTTCAACGATCAAAAAATGCTTAAAAAATGCTTTTTTGGAAAAAACCCCACGTTTTGAGTTTTAATCTGCTTTTTAACGCGTAAACAGCAAAAAAACGACAAAATTTTTTATTATTCTTTTTTTATTAATATTGGCCTATTTAAAATGATTTCAATGATCTAAAAATGCTTGAAAATGCTTATTTTAGCAAAACAGCACGTTTTTGAGTTTTTAATCTGCGTTTTAACGCGTAAAACAGCATAAAAAACGACGAATTTTTATTATTCGTTTTATTAATATTGTTTATTTGAACGATTTCAACGATGTAAAATGCTTGAAAATGCTTATTTTAGCAAAACAGCACGTTTTGAGTTTTAATCTGGCGTTTCTTAGCGCGTAAACAGCATGTAAAACGACGAATTTTTATTATTCGTTTTATTAATAATATTGCTTCTATTTGAACGAGTTCAACGATCTAAAATGCTTGAAAAAATGCTTATTTTAGCAAAAAACAGCACGTTTTGAGTTTAATCTGCGTTTTAACGCGTAAAACAGCATAAAACGACGAAATTTTTATTATTCGTTTTTTAATATTGTTTATTTGAACGATTCCACGATCTAAAAAATGCTTGAAAATGCTTATTTTAAAGCAAAACAGCACGCTTTGAGCTTTAATCTGCGTTTTAGCGCGCGTAAACAGCATAAAAACGACGAATTTTTATTATTCCGTTTTTATTAATATTGCGTCTATTTGACGATTTCAACGATCTAAAATGCTTGAAAATGCTTATTTGTGCTAAAAACAGCACGTTTTGAGTTTTATTCTGCGTTTTAACGCGTAAAACAGCATAAAAACGACGAAATTTGTATTATCTGGTTTTTATTTTATTGCGCGTCTATTGAACGATTTCAACGATCTAAAAAGCTTGAAAATGCTTATTTGCTGGCAAAACAGCACGTTTTGAGCTTTAATCTGCGTTTTAACGCGTAAAACAGCATAAAACGACGAATTTTTATTATTCGTTTTATTAATATTGCTTCTATTTGAACGACTTCAACGATTTTAAAAATGCTTCTGAAAATGCTTATTTTAGCAAAAACAAAGCAATGATTTACTTAATCTGCGTTTTTAACGCGTAAACAGCATAAAACGACGAAATTTTATTATTCGTTTTTATCAATATTGCGTCTATTTGAACGATTTCAACGATCTAAAATGCTTGAAAATGCTTATTTTGTGCGTTGTGCACGTTTTGAGCTTATTCTGCGTTTTAACGCGTAAAACAGCATAAAAACGACGAAATTTTATTATTCGTTTTTTATTTTATGTCTATTTGAACGATTTCAACGATCTAAAATGCTTGAAAATGCTTATTTTATCAAAACAGCATCGTTTTGAGCTTTAATCTGCGTTTAACGCGTAAAACAGCATAAAAACGACAAATTTTTTATTATTCGTTTTTATTAATATTGCTTCATTTGAACGATTTCAACGATCTAAAAATGCTTTATAAACGCTTATTTTATCAAAACAGCACGTTTTGAGTTTAATCTGCGTTTTAACGCGTAAAACAGCACAAAAAGGACGAAATTTTTATTATTCGCTTTATTAATATTGCGTCTATTTGAACGATTTCAACGATCTAAAATGCTTCTGAAAATTTACGAAGCAAAACAGCAATGTTTTGAGCTTTTAATCTGCGTTTAAACGCGTAAACAGCATAAAAAACGACGAAATTTTTATTATTCGTTTTATTGTCATTGCTTCTATTTGAACGATTTCAACGATCTAAAATGCTTGAAAATGCTATTTTAGCAAAACAGCACGTTTTGAGCTTTAACTGCGTTTTAACGCGTAAAAACAGCATAAAAACGACGAATTTTTATTATTCGTTTTGCCAATATTGCCGATTTGAACGATTTCAACGATCTAAAATGCTTCTTGAAAATGTGCGTTTATTTTAGCAAACAGCACGTTTTGAGCTTTAATCTGCGTTTTAACGCGTAAAACAGCATAAAAACGGCGAATTTTTTTATTATTCGTTTTTGCTGTTATTGCTTCTATTTGAACGATTTCAACGATCTAAATGTTTGAAAATGCTTTATTTTAAACAGCACGTTTTGAGCTTTTATTATCTGCGTTTTAGCAAAACAGCATAAAACGACGAATTTTATTATTCGTTTTTATTGCTTCTATTTCCAACGACAACGACCAAAATGCTTGAAAATGCTTATTTTAGCAAACAACGTTTTGAGCGCTTTAATCTGCGTTTTAACGCGTAAAAACAGCATAAAACGACGAATTTTTATTATTCGTTTTTATTAATATTGCTTCTATTTGAACGATTTCAACGATCTAAAATGCTTGAAAATGCTTATTTTAGCAAAACAGCATCGTTTTGAGTTTTATTTCGCGTTTTAACGCGTAAAACAGCATAAAACGACGAATTTTTTTTATTATTCGTTTTATTAATATTGCTTCTTATTTGAACGATTTCGTTCGATCTAAAATGCTTGAAAATGCTTATTTTAGCAAAACAGCACGCTTGAGTTTAATCTGCGTTTTAACGCGTAAAACAGCATAAAACGACGAATTTTTTTATTATTCGTTTTTATTAATATTGCTTCTATTTGAACGATTTCAACGATCTAAAATGCTTGAAAATGCTTTATTTTAGCAAACAGCATCGTTTTGAGCTTTAATCTGCGTTTTAACGCTAAACAGCATAAAACGACGAATTTTTTATTATTCGTTTTTATTAATATTGCTTCTATTTGAACGATTTCAACGATGTGTAAATGCTTGAAAATGCTTTTATTTTAGCAAAACAGTTAATGTTTTGAGCTTTTAATCTGCGTTTTATTTTTTTTGAACGATTTCAACGATTAAAATGCTTGAAAATGCTTATTTTAGCAAAACAGCACGTTTTGACTTTATTTGCGTTTTAACGCGTAAAACAGCATAAAAATGAAATTTTTATTTTTCGTTTTTATTTTTAGGGTCTATTTGAACGATTTCAACGATCTAAAATGTTGAAATTGTTTTTTTTGCAAAACAGCACTTTTTTTTTTTTAATCTGCGTTTTAACGCGTAAAACAGAAAAACGAGAAATTTTTATTTTTCCCTTTTTATTTATTGCTTCTATTTGAACGATTTCAACGATTAAAATGTTTAAAAAATGTTTATTTTAGCAAAACAGCACTTTTGATTTTTAATCTGCGTTTTAACGCGTAAAACAGCATAAAACGACGAAATTTTATTATTCGTTTTTATTAATATTGCGTCTATTTGAACGATTTCAACGATCTAAAATGCTTGAAAATGTTATTTTAGCAAAACAGCACGTTTTGAGCTTTAATCTGCGTTTTAACGCGTAAAACAGCATAAAAACGACGAATTTTTATTATTCGTTTTTATTAATATTGCTTCTATTTGAACGATTTAACATCTAAAATGCTTTGAAAATGCTTATTTAGCAAAACAGCACGTTTTGAGCTTATCTGCGTTTTAACGCGTAAAACAGCATAAAAACGACGAATTTTTATTATTCGTTTTTATAATATTGCTTCTATTTGAACGATTTCAACGATCTAAAATGCTTGAAAATGCTTATTTTAGCAAACAGCACGTTTGAGCTTTATTCTGCGTTTAACGCGTAAAACAGCATAAAAACGACGAATTTTTATTATTCGTTTTTATTAATATTGCTTCTATTTGAACGATTTCAACGATCTAAAATGCTTGAAAATGCTTATTTTACAAAACAGCACGTTTTGAGCTTTAATCTGCGTTTTAATCGTAAAACACATAAAACGACAATTATTATCTTTTTATTAATATTGCTTCTATTTGAACGATTTCAACGATCTAAAAATGCTTGAAAATGCTTATTTTAGCAAAACAGCACGTTTTGAGCTTTAATCTGCGTTTTAACGCGTAAAACAGCATAAAACGACGAATTTTTATTATTCGTTTTTATTAATATTGCTTCTATTTGAACGATTTCAACGATCTAAAATGCTTAAAAATGCTTATTTTAGCAAAACAGCACGTTTTGAGCTTTAATTCTGCGTTTTAACGCGTAAAACAGCATAAAACGACGAAATTTTTATTATTCGTTTTTATTAATATTGCGTCTATTTGAACGATTTCAACGATCTAAAATGCTTGAAAATGTTTTATTTTAGCAAAACAGCACGTTTTGAGCTTTAATCTGCGTTTTAACGCGTAAAACAGCATAAAAACGACGAAATTTTATTATTCGTTTTTATTAATATTGCGTCTATTTGAACGATTTCAACGATCTAAAATGCTTGAAAATGCTTATTTTAGCAAAACAGCCCCGTTTTGAGTTTTAAATTCTGCGTTTTAACGCGTAAAACAGCATAAAACGACGAAATTTTTATTATTCGTTTTTATTAATATTGCTTCTATTTGAACGATTTCAACGATCTAAAATGCTTGAAAATGCTTATTTTAGCAAAACAGCACGTTTTGAGCTTTAATCTGCGTTTTAACGCGTAAAACAGCATAAAAACGACGAATTTTTTTATTATTCGTTTTTATTAATATTGCTTCTATTTGAACGATTTCAACGATCTAAAATGCTTGAAAATGCTTATTTTAAAGCAAAACAGCACGTTTTGAGCTTTAATCTGCGTTTTAACGCGTAAAACAGCATAAAAACGACGAAATTTTTATTATTCGTTTTTATTAATATTGCGTCTATTTGAACGATTTCAACGATCTAAAATGCTTGAAAATGCTTATTTTAGCAAAACAGCACGTTTTGAGTTTTTAATCTGCGTTTTAACGCGTAAAACAGCATAAAATGACGAATTTTTATTATTCGTTTTTATTAATATTGCTTCTATTTGAACGATTTCAACGATCTAAAATATTTGAAAATGCTTATTTTAGCAAAACAGCACGTTTTGAGCTTTAATCTGCTTTTTAACGCGAAAAAACAGCAAAAAAAGGGACGAATTTTTTATTTTTCTTTTTTATTAAAAATTGGGTCTATTTGAACGATTTAAACGATCAAAAAATGTTTGAGAATGTTTTTTTTTAAAGCAAAACAGCACGTTTTGAGTTTTAATCTGCGTTTTAACGCGAAAAAACAGCAAAAAAACGACAAAATTTTTTAAATTATTCTTTTTTATTAATATTGCGTCAAATTTTAAAGTTTTCCCAACATTTTAAAAATGTTTGAAAATGCTTTTTTAAAAGAAAAAAACAGCACGTTTTGAGTTTTAATCTGCGTTTTAACGCGTACAACAGCAAAAAAACGACGAAATTTTTTATTATTCGTTTTTATTAATATTGCTTCTATTTGAAGGGGATTTCAACGATCAAAAAATGCTTGAAAATGCTTATTTTAGCAAAACAGCAGTTTTGAGCTTTATTCTGCTTTTTAACGCAAACAGCATAAAAACGAGAAATTTTTATTATTCGTTTTTTTTTAAAATATTGCTTCTTTTTTGAACGATTTCAACGATCAAAAAATGTTTGAAAATGGAATTTTAGAAAAAACAGCACGTTTTGAGTTTTTTTCTGCGTTTTAACGGGGGTAAAACAGCATAAAAAACGACGAATTTTTATTATTCTTTTTTATTAATATTTTTTTCCCCAAACGATTTTAACGATCAAAAAATGCTTGAAAATGCTTATTTTAGAAAAACAGCACGTTTTGAGCTTTAATCTGCGTTTTAATGCGTAAACATCATAAAAGGGGGAAATTTTTTATTATTCTTTTTTTATTAATATTGCTTCTTTTAAAACGATTTCAAGGGATCTAAAATGCTTGAAAATGCTTATTTTAACGAAACAGCACGTTTTGAGCTTTAATCTGCGTTTTAATTTGAAAAAAGTTAAAAACGACGAATTTTTTATTTTTTTCCTTTTTTAAATAGCTTCATTTAAAACGATTTCAACGATCAAAAAATGCTTGAAAATGTTTATTTTAGCAAAACAGCACGTTTTGAGCTTTAACTGCTTTTTAACGCGAAAAACGGGCAAAAAAACGAGAATTTTTATTATTCGTTTTTTATTAATATTGCGTCTATTTGAACGATTTAAACGATCTAAAATGCTTGAAAATGCTTATTTTAGCAAAACAGCACGTTTTGAGTTTTAATCTGCGTTTTAACGAGTAAAACAGCATAAAACGACGAATTTTATTATTCCGTTTTATTATTGTTTCTATTTGAACGATTTCAACGATCAAAATGCTTGAAAATGCTTATTTCCAGCAAAACAGCACGTTTTGAGTTTTATTCTGCGTTTAGCGCGTAAAACAGCATAAAAAAACGACGAACTTTTTATTATTCGTTTTTATTAATATTATGTCTATTTAAGCGATTTCAACGATCTAAAATGCTTGAAAATGCTTATTTTAGCAAAACAGCACGTTTTGCTTTAATCTGCGTTTTAACGCGTAAAAGAGCATAAAAATGACGAATTTTTATTATTCGTTTTTATTAATATTGCGTCTATTTGAATGATTTCCAACGATCTAAAATGCTTGAAAATGCTTTATTTTAGCAAAACAGCACGTTTTGAGTTTTATTCTGCGTTTTAACGCGTAAAACAGCATAAAACGACGAAATTTTTTATTATTCGTTTTTTTTATTTTATTGCGTCTATTTGAACGATTTCAACGATCTAAAAGCTGGAAAATGCTAATTTTAGCAAAACAGCAATGTTTGAGCTTTTAATCTGCGTTTTAACGCGTAAAACAGCATAAAAACGACGAATTTTTATTATTCGTTTTTATTAATATTGTTTCTATTTGAACGTGATTTCAACGATTTAAATGTTTGAAAATGCTTATTTTAGCAAAAACAGCACGATTGAGTTTTAATCTGCGTTTTAACGCGTAAAACAGCATAAAAACGACGAAATTTTTATTATCGTTATTTATTAATATTGCGTCTATTTGAACGATTTCAACGATCTAAAATGCTTGAAAATGCTTATTTTAGCAAAACAGCACGTTTTGAGTTTTATTCTGCGTTTTAACGTAAACAGTACAAAAACGACGAAATTTTTATTATCTTTCGTTTTTATTTGCCATGTCTATTTGAACGTGATTTCAACGATCTAAAAATGCTTGAAAAATGTTTATCGTAGCAAAATAAGCATGCTTGAGCTTTAATCCGTTTTAACGCGTAATACAGCATAAAACGACGAATTTTTATTATTCGTTTTTATTAATATTGTTTCATTTGAACGATTTCCCAACGATCTAAAATGCTTGAAAATGCTTTATTTTAGCAAAAACAGCACGTTTTGAGCTCTTTAATCTGCGTTTTAACGCGAAGCAGCATAAAACGACGAATTTTTTATTATTCGTTTTATTAATATAGCTTCTATTTGAACGATTTCAACGATGTAAAATGCTTGAAAATGTTTATTTTAGCAAAACAGCACGTTTTGAGTTTTAATCTGCGTTTTAACGCGAAAACAGCAAAAAAACGAAATTTTTTTATTCGTTTTTTTTAAATATTGTTTCTATTTGAACGATTTCAACGACTAAAATGCTTGAAAATTTTATTTTAGCAAAACAACGTTTTGAGCTTTTTAGCGTTCTAACGCGTAAAAAACAAAAAACGACAAATTTTTATTATTCGTTTTATTAATATTGTTCTATTTAACGATTTCAACGATCTAAAATGCTTAAAAAGTTATTTTACAAAACAGCACTTTTTGAGTTTTTAATCTGCGTTTTAACGCGTAAAACAGCATAAAAACGACAAATTTTTTTTAATTCGTTTTTATTTTATTGCGTCTATTTGCTTTTCAACGATCAAAATGCTTGAAAAGTTTTTTTGGCAAAACAGCACGTTTTGATTTTTTAACGGTTTTAACGCAAAAAAACAGCATAAAAACAATTTTTTTATTATTCGTTTTTTTTAAATATTGCGTCTATTTGAAGATTTCAACGATCTAAAAATGCTTGAAAATGCTTTTTTTAGCAAAACAGCACGTTTTGAAACGGTTTTAACGCGAAAAAACAGCAAAAAAATGACGAATTTTTATTATTCTTTTTTTAAAATTTGCTTCTATTTAAAGATTTCAACGATCTAAAATCTTGAAAATGCTTATTTTGAAAAAACAGCACGTTTTGTTTAATCGCTTTTTAACGCGAAAAAACGCAAAAAACAAAATTTTTTATTCTTTTTTTTAATATTGTTTATTTGAACGATTCCAACGATTAAAATGCTTGAAAATGCTTATTTTAAAACAGCACGATTTGAGTTAATTGCGTTTTAACGCGTAAAACAGCATAAAACGACGAAATTTTTATTATTCGTTTTTATCAATATTGGTTTTAACGATTTCAACGACTAAAATGCTTAAAATTTTATTTTACAAATGCGTTTGAAGTTTCCGCGTTAACAAAAGCTAAAATGCAATTTTTAACACGTTTTATTTTTATTGCGTCTATTTAACGATTTCAACGTTTAAAATGCTTGAAAATTTCTTTTAAAAGCACGTCTGATTTAATCTGCGTTTTAACGCGTAAAAACAGCATAAAACGACAAATTTTTTATTATTCGTTTTTATTAATTTCCTATAACATTTCAACGATCTAAAATGCTTTTAAATGTTTATTTTACACACATTTTCAAATCTGCGTTTTAACGAAAACCTAAAACGACGAATTTTATATTTTTTTGCTATTGCGTCTATTTGAACGTTTAAACGATCTAAAATCTTGAAATGCTTATTTAGCGTAAAGCCGTTTTCGAGTTAATCTGCGTTTAATAATAGCAAAACGACAATTTTATTAATTGTTTTATTAATATTGTCTATTTAAACAAAATTTAATCGTTAAAATGCTTAAAATGCTTTATTTTAGCAAAAACAGCACGTTTTGATTTTAATGTTTTAACGTAACAACAGCATAAAACGACGAATTTTTATTATTCGTTTTTACTAAAATAAAGCTAAAACGTCAATTTAAAAATGCTTGAAAATGTGTTTATTTAAACACACGTTGATGCTAAATGCTTTTTAACGCGTTAAAAAGCTTAAAACGACGAATTTTTATTATTCGTTTTTTACATTGCTCTATTTGAACGATTTCAACGATCTAAAATCTTGAAAATGTTATTTTAGCAAAACAGCATCGTGTTTTTAATCCTTTTCACGCGTTTAGATTAAAAACGTGAATTTATTATTGTTTTTATAAATATTTGCTCTATTTGAACGATTTCAATCGATTAAAATGCTTGAAAATTTATATTTGAAAACAACGAACACGTTTTGAGTTTTTTTCTGCGTTTTAACGCGTAAAAACAGCATAAAACCACGAAATTTTTATTATTCGTTTTTACGACACAGCCTACGGATGATTTCAACTTATTCAAATGCTGAAAAATGCTTATTTTAGCAAACAGCACGCTTTTGAGCTTTAATCTGCGTTTTAACGCGTAAACATCATAAAAAAACGACGAAATTTTTTATTATTCGCTTTTTATTAATACGCTTCATTTAAACGATTTCAACGATCTAAAAATGCTTGAAAATGCTTTATTTTAGCAAAACAGCACGCTTGAGCTTTATTCTGCGTTTTAACGCGTAAAACAGCATAAAACGACGAAATTTTATTATTCGTTTTTATTTTTATTGCGTCTATTTGAACGATTTCAACGATCTAAAATGCTTGAAAAATGCTTATTTTATCGCGGCACGCTTTGAGCTTTAATCTGCTTCAACGCAAAAACAGCATAAAACGACAAATTTTTATTATTCGTTTTTATTAATATTGCTTCTATTTGAACGATTTCAACGATCGCAAAATGCTTAAAATGTTATTTTAGCAAACAGCACGTTTTGATATTTAATCTGCGTTTTAACGCGTAAAACAGCATAAAAACGTAGACGAAATTTTTATTATTCGTTTTTTATTAATATTGCGTCTATTTGAACGATTTCAACGATCTAAAAATGCTGAAAAATGTTTATTTTAGCAAACAAAGCGTCGCCTTGAGCTTTTAATCTGCGTTTAACGCGTAAAAATGTTACAAAAACGACGAAACTTTTATTATTCGTTTTTATTAATACGCTTCTATTTCCGAACTGACTAACGATCAAAATGCTTGAAAATGCTGACATTTTGTGCAAAACAGCACGTTTTGAGTTTAATCTGCGTTTTAACGCGTAAAACAGCATAAAAAAAACGACGAATTTTTATTATTCGTTTTTATTACTACGTTTTATTTGCATTCTAAATCGATCTAAAATGCTTTGAAAAATGTTTATTTCAGCAAAACAATGTTAATGTTTGAGCTTTAATCTGCGTTTTAACCCGTAAAACAGCATAAAACGACGAATTTTTATTATTCGTTTTTATTAATATTGCGTCTATTTGAACGATTTCCAACCATCTAAAATACTGAAAATGCTTATTTTAAAGCAAAACAGCACGTTTTGAGTTTAATCAGTTTTAACGCGTGCTACAAAAACGACGAAATTTTTATTATTTGTTTTTATTAATATTGCGTCTATTTGAACGATTTCCAACGATCTAAAATGCTTGAAAATGCTTATTTTAGCAAAAACAGCACGTTTTGAGCTTTAACTGCGTTTTAACGCGTAAAACATCATAAAACGACGAAATTGTTATTATTCGCTATTTATTAATATTGCTTCTATTTGAACGATTTCAACGATCTAAAATGCTTGAAAATGCTTATTTTAGCAAAACAGCACGTTTTGAGCTTTAATCTGCGTTTTAACGCGTAAACAGCATAAAACGACGAATTTTTTATTATTCGTTTTTATTAATATTGCCGCATTTGAACGATTTCAACGATCTAAAATGCTTGAAAATGCTTATTTTAGCAAAACAGCACGTTTGAGCTTTAATCTGCGTTTTAACGCGTAAAACAAAGCATAAAACGACGAAATTTTTATTATTCGTTTTTATTAATATTGCGTCTATTTGAACGATTTCAAACGATCTAAAATGCTTAAAAATAAGCGTATTTTAGCAAAACAGCACGTTTTGAGCTTTAATCTGCGTTTAACGCGCGTAAACAGAATAAAATGACGAATTTTTTGTATTATTCGTTTTTTATTAATATTATTTCATTTTGAACGATTTCAACGATCTAAAATGCTTGGAAATGCTTATTTTAGCAAAACAGCACGTTTGAGTTTATTCTGCGTTTTAACGCGCAAAACAGCATAAAACGATGAAATTTTTTATTATTCGTTTTTACTTTTATTGCGTCTATTTGAACGATTTCCAACGATCTAAAATGTTTTGAAATTGCTGATTTTAGCAAAATGTTAACGTTTAGAGTTTTAATCTGCGTTTAACGCGTAAAACAGCATATAAAACGACGAAATTTTTATTATTCCTTTTTATTAATACTGCTTCTATTTGAACGATTTCAACGATCTAAAAATGCTTGAAAATGCTTATTTTAGCAAACAGCACGTTTTGAGTTTTAATCTGCGTTTTAACGCGTAAAACAGCATAAAAACGACGAATTTTTATTATTCGTTTTTATTAATATTGCTTCTATTTGAACGATTTCAACGATCTAAAATGCTTGAAAATGCTTATTTTAGCAAAACAGACGTTTTGAGTTTTATTCTGCGTTTTAACGCGTAAAACAGCATAAAAACGACGAAATTTTATATTATTCGCTTTTATTAATATTGCGTCTATTTAAGCGATTTCAACGATCTAAATGCTTGAAAAATGCTTATTTTAGCAAAAAAAACAGCACGTTTTGAGCTTTTTAATCTGCGTTTTAACGCGTAAAAACAGCATAAAAATGACGAAATTTTATTATTCGTTTTATTAATATTGCTTCTATTTAAACGATTTAACGATCTAAAATGCTGAAATGCTTTATTTTGTGCTGTAAAAACAGCACGTTTTATTTTATTCCGCGTTTTAACGCGTAAATCAGCATAAAAACGACGAAATTTTTATTATTCGTTTTTATTTTCAATATAGCCTATTTGAACGATTTCAAACGATCTAAAAATGCTTGAAAATGCTTTATTTTAGCAAAACAGCACGTTTTGAAAGCGTTAATCTGCGTTTTAACGCGTAAAACAGCATAATAAAACGATTTAATTTTATTATTCGTTTTTATTATTATTGCTTCTATTTGAACGATTTCAACGATCTAAAAATGCTTTGAAAAGGCTTTATTTCAGCAAAACAGCACATTTTGAGCTTTATTCCCGTTTTAACGCGTAAACAGCATAAAACGACGAAATTTTTATTATTCGTTTTTATTAATATTGCGCCTGGTTTGAACGATTTACCATTCCAAAATGCTTGAAAATGCTTATTTTAGCAAAACAGCACGTTTGAGCTTTAATCTGCGTTTTAACGCGTAAAACAGCATAAAAATGACGTAATTTTTTGTTCTGCTTTTTATTAATATTGCTTCTATTTAAACGATTTCAACGATTCAAAATGCTTTGAAAATGCTTTATTTTAGCAAAACAGCACGTTTTGAGCTTTAATTCGCGTTTTAACGCGTAAAACAGCATAAAAATGACGAATTTTTATTATTCGTTTTTATTAATATTGCTTCTATTTAAACGATTTCAACGATCTAAAATGCTTGAAAATGCTTATTTCAGCAAAACAGCACGTTTTGAGCTTTAATCTGCGTTTTAACGCGTAAAACAGCATAAAAAACGACGAAATTTTTATTATTCGTTTTTTATTTTTATTGCGTCTATTTTAACGATTTCAACGATCTAAAAATGCTTGAAAATGCTTATTTCAGCAAAACAGCAACGTTTTGAGCTTTAATCTGCGTTTAACGCGTAAACAGCATAAAACGACGAATTTTTATTATTCGTTTTTATTAATATTGCTTCTATTTGAACGATTTCAACGATCTAAAAATGCTTGAAAATGCTTATTTTAGCAAACAGCAAATGGCTGCATCTGCGTTTTAACGCGTAAAACAGCATAAAAAACGACGAAATTTTTATTATCTGTTTTTATTAATATTGCGTCTATTTGAACGATTTCAACGATATAAAATGCTGGAAAACGCTTATTTTAGCAAAACAGCACGCGTTTTGAGCTTTATTCTGCGTTTTAACGCGTAAAACAGCATAAAAACGACGAAATTTTATTATTCGTTTTTATTTTTGCCGCGTCTATTTGAAACGATTTCAACGATCTAAAATGCTTGAAAATGCTTATTTTAGCAAAAACAGCACGTTTTGAGCTTTAATCTGCGTTTTAACGCGTAAAACAGCATAAAACGACGAATTTTTTATTATTCGTTTTTATTAATATTGCGTCTATTTGGAACGTGATTTCAACGACCTAAAATGCTTGAAAATGCTTTATTTTAGCAAAACAGCACGTTTTGAGCTTTAATCTGCGTTTAACGCGTAAACAGCATAAAAATGACGATTTTTTATTATTCTTTTTTATTAATATTGTTCTTTTTTAAAAACGATTAAAATTTAAAATGCTTTTTTTAGAAAAACAGCACTTTTTTTTTTTTTGTTTTTAACGCTAAAACAGATAAAAAATTTTTATTATTCTTTTTATTTCATTTAACGATTTAAGATAAAAAATTGAAAAGTTTTTTAAGCAAAAGCCGTTTTATTTTTAACGTTTTTAAGGGAAAAAAAAAGGGTTTTTTTTAAATTCTTTTTATTAAATTTCCCAAATTTAAAAAATTTTAAAGCAAAAAAAATTTTAAAAAAAAAAACCCCGTTTTAGCAACGCAACGGAAACCAAAAAAAACCGTTTTTTTTATTCGTTTTTAAAATTCCATTAAAAGTTTAAATCAAAAATGCAAAAAATTTTTAACAAAACCCCGTTTTAGTTTAACGTTTTAAGGGGAAAAAAAAAACGTTTTTTTTATTTTTTTTTTTTTAAATTTCGTCTATTTGAATTTTTTAAAAGAAAAATGTTGAAAAGTTTTATTTTAAAAAAAGCAGGAGTTTTTTTTTTTTGTTTTAAAAAGAAAAAAAAACAAAATTTAATTTTTTTTTAAAATTTTGCTTTATTTAACCCCCCAAAAAAATTTTTTTAAAAGTTTTAAGCAAAACAGATTTTATTTATTCGGTTTTAAGGTAAAAACATAAAACGACAAATTTTTTAAATTTTTCTTTTTTTTAAAGCCTTTTGAGCTTTCCGTTAAAAAGCTTAAAAGCTTAAAAAAAAACCATTTTTTTAATTGCTTTTTAAGGGTAAAACACAAAAAAACTTTTAATTTTTTTAAATTTCCCAAAACGTTTAAGCTAAAATTTTTAAAAGCTTAAGAAAACGCAATTTTTTTTTTTTTTTAAACGCTAAAAAATAAAACGACAAATTTTTAATTTTTTTAATTCGTTATTTAAGGTTTAACGTTAAAATGCTTGAAAATGCTTATTTTAGCAAAAGCAATGTTTTGAGCGTTAATCTGCGTTTTAACGCGTAAACAGCATAAAACGATTTTAATTTTTTATTATTCGTTTTTATTAATATTGTTTCTATTTGAACGATTTCAACGATCTAAAATGCTTGAAAAGGCTTATCAGCAAAACAGCAATACATTTTGAGCTTTATTCTGCGTTTTAACGCGCAAACAAAGTACAAAACTGACGAAATTTTTATTATTCGTTTTTTATTAATATTGCGTCTATTTGAACGATTTCAACGATCTAAAATGCTTGAAAATGCTTATTTTAGCAAAAACAAAATGTTTTGAGCTTTAATCTGCGTTTTAACGCGTAAACAGCATAAAATGACGAATTTTTTATTATCTTTTTCGTTTTTTATTAATATTGCTTCTATTTAAAACGATTTCAAACGATCTAAAATGCTTGAAAAATGCTTTATTTTACAAAACAGCACGTTTTGAGTTTCTTTAATCTGCGTTTTAACGCGTAAAACAAAGTATAAAATGACGAATTTTTATTATTCGTTTTTATTAATATTGCTTCTACTAAATGATTTCCAACGATCTAAAAATGCTTGAAAATGCTTATTTTAAAGGTAAAAACAGCACGTTTTGAGTTTTAATCTGCGTTTTAACGCGTAAACAGCATAAAAAACGACGAAATTTTTATTATTCGTTTTTATTTTTATTGCGTCTATTTGAACGATTTCCCAACGATCTAAAATGCTTGAAAATGCTTTACTAGCAAAACAGCACGTTTTGAGCTTTAATCTGCGTTTTAACGCGTAAAACAGCATAAAAAACGACGAATTTTTTATTATTCGTTTTTTATTAATATTGCTTCTATTTGAACGATTTCAACGATCTAAAATGTCTTCGAAAATGCTTATTTTAGCAAAAACAGCACGTTTTGAGCTTTTTAATCTGCGTTTTAACGCGTAAAACAGCATAAAAACGACGAAATTTTATTATTCGTTTTTATTAATATTGCGTCTATTTGAACGATTTCAACGATATAAAATGCTTCTTTGAAAACGCTTATTTTGTGCTAAAACAGCATCGTTTTGAGCTTTATTCCCGTTTTAACGCGTAAAACAGCATAAAACGACGAAATCTTTTTATTATTCGTTTTTATTTTATTGCGTCTATCGGAACGGATTTCAACGATCGCACGCTTGAAAATGTTGGCCTAAAGCAAAACAGTTAACGTTTGAGCTTTAATCTGCGTTTTAACGCGTAAAACAAAGCATAAAACGACGAAATTCTTTATTATTCGTTTTTTATTAATATTGCGTCTATTTGAACGATTTCAACGACCTAAAATGCTTGAAAATGCTTATTTTAGCAAAACAGCAATATTTTGAGCTTTAATCTGCGTTTAACGCGTAAAGCGTTAATAAAACGACGAAATTTTTATTATTCGTTTTTATTAATATTTCGCCTATTTGAACGATTTCAACGATTTAAAATGCTTGAAAATGCTTATTTTAGCAAAAACAGCACGTTTTGAGTTTAATCTGCGTTTTAACGCGTAAACAGCATAAAAACGACGAAATTTTTATTATTAATCGTTTTTATTTTTATTGCGTCTATTTGAACGATTTCAACGATCTAAAAATGCTTGAAAATGCTTATTTTAGCAAAACAGCACGTTTTGAGCGTTAATCTGCGTTTCTAACGCGTAAAACAGCATAAAAACGACGAATTTTTTATTATTCGCTTTTTTATTAATATTGCTTTATTTTAAACGTGATTTCAACGATCTAAAAATGCTTCTGAAAGGCTTATTTACAAACAGCACGTTTTGAGCTTTATTCTGCGTTTTAACGCGTAAACAGCATAAAAACGACGAAATTTTATTATTCGTTTTATTAATATTGCGCTATTTGAACGATTTCAACGATCTAAAATGCTTGAAAATGCTTATTTCAGCGCAAAACAGCACGTTTTGAGCTTTAATCTGCGTTTAACGCGTAAAACAGCATAAAATGACGAATTTTTATTATTCGTTTTTATTAATATTGCTTCTATTTAAACGATTTCAACGATCTAAAATGCTTGAAAATGCTTATTTTAGCAAAACAGCACGTTTTGAGTTTTACCCAGTTTCAACGCGTAAACAGCATGCTAAAACGACGAAATTTTTATATCTGTTTTTATTTTATTAAGTGTTTATTTGAACGATTTCAACGATCTAAAATGCTGAAAATGCTTATTTTAGCAAAACAGCTCGTTTTGAGCTTTTAATCTGCTCTTTAACGCGTGTAAAACAGCATAAAAACGACGAATTTTTATTATTCGTTTATATTAAGCTTCTATTTGAATGATTTCAACGATCTAAAATGCTTGAAAATGTTTTTATTTTAGCAAAAACAGCACGTTTTGAGCTTTAATCTGCGTTTTAACGCGTAAACATAAAAAACGACGAAATTCTTTTGTATTATCTGTTTTTATTAATATTGGTAAGTCTATTTGAACGACTAACGATATAAAAATGATTGAAAACGCTTATTTTGTTGCAAAACAGCACGTTTTTGAGTTTTTATTCCCGCGTTTTAACGCGTAAAACAGCATAAAACGACGGAAATTTTTATTATTCGTTTTTATTTTTGTTGCGTCTATTTGAACGATTTCAATGATCTGTAAAATGCTTGAAAATGTGCTTATTTCAGCAAAAACAGCACGTTTTGAGCTTTAATCTGCGTTTTAACGCGTAAACAGCATAAAAACGACGAATTTTTTATTATTCGTTTTTGTTAATATTGCGTCTATTTGAACGATTTCAACGATCTGCCGCTTGAAAATGCTTATTTTAGCAAAACAGCACGTTTTGAGTTTCTTTTTAATCTGCGTTTTAACGCGTAAAACAGCATAAAATGACGATTTTTATTATTCGCTTTTATTAATATTGCTTCTATTTAAACGATTTCAACGATCTAAAAATGTCGCTTGAAAATGCTTATTTTAGCAAAACAGCACGTTTTTGAGTTTTAATCTGCGTTTTAACGCGTAAAACAGCATAAAAAACGACGAAATTTTATTATTCGTTTTTATTAATATTGCTT
This sequence comes from Dalotia coriaria, assembly GCF_025399875.1. Classification (NCBI taxonomy): domain Eukaryota; kingdom Metazoa; phylum Arthropoda; class Insecta; order Coleoptera; family Staphylinidae; genus Dalotia; species Dalotia coriaria. The sequence goes on along the minus strand of NW_027046556.1, from coordinate 2,684 downwards.
CTATTTGAACGATTTCAACGATCTAAAATGCTTGAAAAGGTTTATTTTAGCAAAACAGCACGTTTTGAGCTTTATTCTGCGTTTTAACGTAAAACAGCATAAAAACGACGAAATTTTTTATTATTCGTTTTTATTAATATTGCGCTATTTGAACGATTTCAACGATCTAAAATGCTTGAAAATGTTTATTTTGAAGCAAAACAGCACGTTTGAGCTTTAACTATGCTTTAACGCGTAAAAACAGCATAAAATGACGAATTTTTTTATTATTCGTTTTTATTAATATTGGTTTATTTAAACGATTTCCAACGATCTAAAATGCTTGAAAATGCTTATTTTAGCAAAACAGCACGTTTTGAGTTTTTAATCTGCGTTTAACGCGTAAACAGCATAAAAACGACGAAATTTTTATTATTCGTTTTTATTTTTATTGCGTTTATTTGAACGATTTCAACGATCTAAAATGCTTGAAAATGCTTATTTTGTGCAAAAACAGCCTGTTTTGAGCTTTAATCTGCCTTTAACGCGTAAACAGCATAAAAACGACGAATTTTTATTATTCGTTTTATATTAATATTGTTTATTTGAACGATTTCAACGATCTAAAATGCTTGAAAATGCTTATTTTAGCAAAATGTTAATGTTTTGAGCTTTTATTCTGCGTTTTAACGCGTAAAACAGCATAAAAGCGACGAAATTTTATTATTCGTTTTATTAATATTGGTGTCTATTTTGGAACGATTTCAACGATCTAAAATGCTTGAAAAATGTTATTTTAGCAAACAGCACGTTTTGAGTTTTAATTCGCGCTTTTAACGCGTAAAACAGCATAAAACGACGAATTTTTATTATTCGTTTTTATTAATATTGCTTCTATTTAACGATTTCAAATGATCTAAAATGCTTGAAAATGCTTTTATTTTAGCAAACAGCACGTTTTGAGCTTTTAATCTGCGTTTTAACGCGTAAAACAAATACAAAAAAACGACGAAATTTTTTATATTCGTTTTTATTAATATTGCGTCTATTTGAACGATTTCAACGATATAAAATGATTGGAAACGCTTATTTTAGCAAAACAGCACGTTTTGAGCTTTATCTCTGCGCGTTTTAACGCGTAAAACAGCATAAAAACGACGAAATTTTTATTATTCGTTTTATTTTTTGCTGCGTCTATTTTGAACGATTTCAACGATCTAAAAATGCTTGAAAAATGCTTATTTTTAGCAAAAACAGCACGTTTTGAGCTTTTAACGTGTTTTAACGCGTAAAACAGCATAAAACGACGAATTTTTATTATTCGTTTTATTAATATTGCGTCTATTTGAACGATTTCAACGATCTAAATGCTTGAAAATGCTTTTATTTTAGCAAAACAGCACGTTTTGAGCTTTAATCTGCGTTTTAACGCGCAAAACAGCATAAAAAATGACGATTTTTATTATTCGTTTTATTAATATTGCTTCTATTTAAACGATTTCAACGATCTAAAAATGCTTTGAAAATGCTTATTTTCAGCAAAACAGCACGTTTTGAGCTTTAATCTGCGTTTTAACGCGTAAACTGCATAAAAATTCATTTTAAATTTTTTACATATTCGTTTTTATTAATATTGCGTCTATTTGAACGATTTCAACGATCTAAAATGCTTTAAAATGCTTATTTTAGCAAAACAGCACGTTTTGAGTTTTTAATCAGCGTTTAACGCGTAAAACAGCATAAACGACGAAATTTTTATTATTCGTTTTATTAATATTGCGTCTTATTTAAACGATTTTAAATCATCTAAAATGTTTGAAAATGCTTTATTTTAGCAAAACAGCAATTATTTTGAGCTTATCTGCGTTTTAACGCGTAAACAGCATAAAAATGACGTAAATTTTTTATTATTCGTTTTATTATTGCTTTATTTAAAATCGATTTCACCGACTGCCGCTTGAAAAATGCTTTATTTTGTGCAAAACAGCACGTTTTGAGCTTTAATCTGCGTTTAACGCGAAAACAGCAAAAAAACGACGAATTTTTTTATTTTTTTTTTTTTGTTTTTTGAACGATTTAACGACTAAAATCTTGAAAATGTTATTTTAGAAAAACCTTTTTGGCTTTAATCTGCTTTTAACGCGTAAAAAAATAAAACACAAAATTTTTATTATTCGTTTTTTTTTAAATTTTCTATTTAACGATTTCAACGATTAAAATGTTGAAAAGCTTTTTTTGGGGAAAAAGCAGGTTTTTTGTTTTTCCCCAAAACAAAAAAAAAAATTTTTTATTTTTTTTTATTTTTTTGCGTCTATTTGAACGTTTTTAACATCAAAAATTTTTTTAAAAAATTTTTTTGAAAACCCCTTTTTGGTTTTAACGGTTTAACCAAAACCCAAAAAAAACCGTTTTTATTATTCTTTTTAAATTTCGTCTATTTGAAGTTTCCCCCAAGCAAAATGTTTGGGGTTTTTTATTTTGCAAAACCCCTTTTATTTTTAAGCGTTTTTTAAACGCTAAAACAGAAAAAAAAATGACGTTTTTTTAATTTTTTTAAAAGCTTTTTTAAAAGCAAAACGAAAAAAAAGTTTTAAAATGCTTTTTTAGCAAAACAGCATTTTGATTTAATTCTTTTTAAAAACCCTCATAAAAACAAAATTTTAATCTTTTTAAATTTTTTTTTAAAAAAAATTTTTTTTTAAAGG
>NW_027046555.1:0-23538 GCF_025399875.1 Dalotia coriaria | reverse complement strand
ATTTCAACGAACTAAAATGCTTGAAAATGCTTTTTTTTAGCAAAACAGCACGTTTTGAGCTTTAATCTCGGGGGTAAAACAGCATAAAAACGACAAAATTTTTTTTCTTTTTTTATTAATATGCGTCTATTTGAACGATTTAAACGATCTAAAAGGGCGAAAATGATTATTTTAGAAAAACAGCCGTTTTGAGTTTTTAACCCTGCGTTTTAACGCGTAAAACGGCAAAAAAACGACAATTTTTATTTTCTTTTTTTATTAATATTGCTTCTTTTAAAGGGTTTCCAACGATCCTGCGAAAATGCTTTTTTTTAAAAAACAGCACTTTTTGATTTTAAATTTGCTTTTCCCAAGCGTAAAACAACATAAAACGAAAAAATTTTTTTATTATTCGTTTTTATTAATTTGCTTTATTTAACGTTTCAACGATCTTGCGAAAATGATTATTTTAGCAAAACAGCACGTTTTGAGTTTTTAATCCGTTTTAAGGGTAAAAAAACATAAAACGACAAATTTTTTAAATTTTTTCCTTTTTTATTAATATTGCTTCTTTTGAACGATTTCAACGTCAAAATGCTTGAAAATGCTTATTTTAGAAAAACAGCCCCTTTTTGAGTTTTTAATCTGCGTTTTAACGCGTAAAAAAAACAAAAAAACGACGAAATTTTATTATTCGCTTTTTTTTAAATTTATTGTTTTATTTGGATTTCAACGATCTAAAATGTTTAAAATAAAATTATTTTGAAAACAGCACTTTTTGGGGCAATCCCGTTTAACGGGGTAAAACAGCAAAAAAACGACAAAATTTTTTTATTATTCGTTTTTTTTAAAAGCTTCTATTTGAACGATTTAACGATAAAATTTTAAAAATATTTTTTAAGCAAAACAGCCGTTTTAAACTTTTAATCTACTTTTTAACGCGTAAAAAAACATAAAACGAAAATTTTTATTATTCTTTTTTTTATTAATTTGCGTCTATTTGAACGATTTCAACGATCTAAAATCTTGAAAATGTTTTTTTAAGCAAACTTTTTGGGAGTTTTAATCTGCGTTTAACGCGTAAAACAGCATAAAAACGACGAATTTTTATTATTCGTTTTTTTTTAAATTTGGGGGGTCTATTTGAACGATTTAAACGATCTAAAATGCTTGAAAATGCTTTTTTTTAGCAAAACAGCGGTTTTTGAGTTTTTAATTTGCGTTTTAACGCGTAAAACAGCAAAAAAACGACGAATTTTTTTATTATTCGTTTTTTTTTAAATTATGCGTCTATTTGAAGGGTTTTCAACGACCCAAAAAGCGAAAATCCCCAATTTTAGAAAACGGCACTTTTTTGAGCTTAAATCCTTTTTTAACGCGTAAAACAACAAAAAAACGACAAAAATTTTTTTATTATTCGTTTTTTATTAATATTGCGTCTATTTGAACGATTTCAACGTCTAAAAGGGCGAAAATGATTTTTTTCAAAAAACAGCTCGTTTTGCGTTTTTAACCCTGCGCCCCCAAAGGCAAAAAAAAAGACGAAATTTTTATTATTCTTTTTTTTTATTAATATTGCATTTTTTGAACGATTTCAACGATCTAAAAATGCTTGAAAAAATTTTTTTAGCCAGACGTTTTGACCCAATCTGCTTTTTTAACGCGTAAAAAAACAAAAAAACGACGAATTTTTTTATTCTTTTTTTTTAAAATTTCTTCTATTTGAACCATTTCAACTGCTTGAAAAAAACTTATTTTTAGCAAACAGCACTTTTTTGAGCTTTAACCCTGCTTTTTTAACCCCCGTAAACAACATAAAAGGGCAAATTTTTATTATTCTTTTTTTTATTAAAAATCGTCTTTTTAAGGGTTTTTTCCCAACGATAAAAAATGCTTGAAAATGATTATTTTAGAAAAACAGCACGTTTTCAGCTTTTCTGCGTTTCACGCGTAAAACAGCATAAAACGCCGAAATTTTTATTATTCGTTTTTATTAATATTGCGCCCCGGGAACGATTTCAACGATCTAAAATGCTTGAAAATGATTATTTTAGCAAAACACCCTTTTTGAGCTTTAACCCCGCGTTTAACGCGTAAAACGCATAAAACGAGGGAATTTTTTTATTATTCGTTTTTTTTATTAATATTGTTTCCCCGATTTGAAGGGTTTAAACGATCTAAAAATGCTTGAAAATGCTTATTTTAGCAAAACAGCACTTTTTGAGTTTTTAATCTGCGTTTTAACGCGTAAAACAGCATAAAAACGACAAATTTTTTTATTATTCTTTTTTAAATATTGCATCTTTTTGGGGCAATTTCAACGATCAAAAATGCAAAAAAATGCTTTTTTTAAGCAAAACAGCACGTTTTGAGTTTTTAATCTGCGTTTTAACGCGTAAAACAGCAAAAAAACGACGAAATTTTTTTTAAATTGGTTTTTATTAATATTGCGTCTATTTGAACGATTTCAACGATCAAAAATGCTTGAAAATGATTATTTTAGCAAAACCGGCACGTTTTGGGGGTTTTTAATCTGCTTTTTAACGCGTAAAAAAATAAAACGACAAAATTTTTTATTATTCTTTTTTTTATTAATTTGCTTCTTTTTTGAACGTTTTCCCAACGATCAAAAATGCTTGAAAATGCTTATTTTAGCAAAACAGCACTTTTTGAGTTTTTAATCTGCGTTTTAAGGGTAAAACATTTTTAAAAACAACGTTTTTAATTATTCTTTTTTTTATTAATATTGCTTATTTGAACGATTTCAACCATCTAAAAGGGCCGAAAATGCTTATTTTAAAAACAGCACGTTTTGAGCTTTAATCTGCTTTTTAACGCGTAAAACAGCATAAAACGACGAAATTTTTTATTCGTTTTTATTAATATTCCGTCTATTTGAACAATTTCAACGATCTAAAATGCTTGAAAATGATTATTTTAAAAAACAGCACTTTTTGAGCTTTAATCTGCGTTTTAACGCGTCCAGCAAAAAAACGATTTTAAATTATTCGTTTTTTTAAATTTTTGCTTCTATTTGAACGATTTCAACGATCAAAAATGCTTAAAAATGCTTTTTTTAAACCAAAACAGCACTTTTTTGAGCTTTAATCTGCTTTTTTAACGCGTAAAAAAACATAAAAACGACAAAATTTTTAAATTATTCTTTTTTTATTAATATTCGTCTATTTAACGATTTCAACGATCTAAAATTTTGGGAAATGTTATTTTTAGCAAAACAGCACTTTTTGAGCTTTTAATCTCTTTTTAACGCGTAAAACCTTTTAAAACGACGGGGGAAATTTTTTTTTTCTTTTTATTAATATTGCTTCTTTTTGGGAACGATTTAAACGATCTAAAATGCTTGAAAATGATTATTTTAGCAAAACAGCACTTTTTGAGTTTTTAATCTGTTTTTTTAACCCCGTAAAACGGCATAAAACGACAATTTTTTTTATTATTCATTTTTTTTTAAATTTATTCCCGCCCAAATTGGAAGGGTTTCAACGATCTAAAATCTTAAAAGGTTTTTTTAACAAAAAAACGTTTGAGCTTTAATCTGCTTTTTAAAAAAGGCGCTTAAAAACGACGTTTTTTTTTATTATTCTTTTTTTATTACTATTCTTCTATTTGAACGTTTTTAAACGATCTAAAATGCTTGAAAATGTTTTTTTAGCAAAAAAAAGCACGTTTTGAGTTTTTAATCTGGGGTTTTAACGCGTAAAACAGCATAAAACGAAAAAAAATTTTTTTATTGTTCGTTTTTATTAATATTCCCTCTATTTGAACGTTTTCCCAACGATCTAAAATGCTTGAAAATGATTATTTTAGCAAAACAGCACGTTTAAGCTTTTAATCGTTTTAACGCGTAAAACAGTAAAAACGACGAATTTTTTATTATTCTTTTATTAATTTAGCTTCTATTTGAACATTTCAAATCTAAAATTTGAAAACTTATTTTAGCAAAACAGCACGTTTGGCTTTTAATCTGCGTTTTAACGCGTAAAACAGCATAAAACGACGACATTTTTATTATTCGTTTTTATTAATATTGCGTCTATTTGAACGATTTCAAACGATCTAAAATGGCGAAAATATATTTTAGCAAAAACAGCACGTTTTTGAGCGTTAATCTGCGTTTTAACGCGAAAACAGCATCAAAACAGAATTTTTTTATATTCGTTTTTGATCATTGTTTTATTTGAAATCGATTTCAACGATCAAAATGCTTGAAAATCTTATTTTAGCAAAAACAGCACGTTTTCAGCTTTAATCTGCGTTTTAACGCCTAAAACAGCATAAAACGACGAAATTTTTATTATCCGTTTTTTTAAAATTGCGTCTTTTTGAACGATTTCAACGATCTAAAATGCTTAAAAAGATATTTACAAAACAGCACGTTTTGAGCTTTAATCTGCGTTTTTAACGCGTAAAACAGCATAAAACGACGAATTTCTTTATTCGTTTTTTAGTAATATTTCTTCTATTTGAACATTTCAACGATCTAAAATGCTTGAAAATGCTTATTTTTAGAAAAACAGCTGTTTAGCTTAATCTGCGTTTTAACTGGAAACACATAAAACGACGAAATTTTTATTATTTTTAATTAATTTGCGTCTATTTAACGATTTAACGATCTAAAATGCTTAAAACGATTATTTTTGCAAACGTTTTGAGCTTTAATCTGCGTTTTAACGCTAAAACGCATAAAAACGAATTTTAATTCGTTTTTATTAATATTGCGTCTATTTGAACGATTTCAACGATCTAAAATGCTTGAAAATGCTTATTTTAGCAAAACAGCACGTTTTGAGCTTTAATTTGCGTTTTAACGCGTAAAACGAATAAAACGACGAATGTTTTATTATTCGTTTTTTATTAATTATGCGTCTATTTGAACGATTTCAACGATCTAAAATGCTTGAAAATGCTATTTGCAAAACAGAGTTTCATTAAATTGCGTTTTAACGCGTAAAAAAACAAAAACGACGAAATTTGTATTATTCGTTTTTATTAATATCATCTATTTGAACGATTTCAACGATCTAAAATGCTTGAAATGATTATTTTAGCAAACAGCACGTTTTGAGCTTTAATTGCGTTTTGAACGCGTAAAAGCTTAAAACGACGAAATTTTTATTATCGTTTTTTATTAATATTGCTTCTATTTGAACGATTTCAACGATCTAAAATCTGAAAATGATTATTTTAGCAAAACAGCACGTTTTGAGCTTTAATCTGCGTTTTAACGCGTAAAACAGCATAAAAACGACGAAATTTTTATTATCGTTTTTATTAATATTGCTCTATTTGAACGATTTCAACGATCTAAAATGCTTGAAAATGATTATTTAGCAAAACAGCACGTTTTGAGCTTTAATCTGCGTTTTAACGCGTAAAACAGCATAAAAACGACGAATTTTTATTATTCGTTTTTATTAATATTGCTTCTATTTGAACGATTTCAACGATCTAAATGCTTGAAAATGATTATTTTAGCAAAACAGCACGTTTGCTTTTTAATCTGTGTTTTAACGCGTAAACAGCATAAAAACGACGAATTTTTATTATTCGTTTTATTAATATTGCTTCTATTTGAACGATTTCAACGATCTAAAAATGCTTGAAAATGCTTATTTTAGCAAAACAGCACATTTGAGCTTTAATCTGCGTTTTAACGCGTAAAACAGCATAAAAACGACGATTTTTTTATTATTCGTTTTTATTAATATTGCGTCTATTTGAACGATTTCAAACCATCTAAAAAATGCTTGAAAATGCTTATTTTAGCAAAACAGCACGTTTTGAGCCTTAATCTGCGTTTTAACGCGTAAACAGCATAAAAACGACGAAATTTTATTATTCGTTTTTATTACTGCGTCTATTTGAACGTGATTTCAACGATCTAAAATGCTTGAAAATGATTATTTTAAAGCAAACAGCACGTTTTGAGTTTTTAATCTGCGTTTTAACGCGTAAAACAGCATAAAAACGACGAATTTTTTATTATTCGCTTTTTATTACTTCTATTTGAACGATTTCAACGATCTAAAAATGCTTGAAAATGCTTATTTTAGCAAAACAGCAATGTTTTGAGCGCTTTAATCTGCGTTTTGTGCGTAAACAAAGCATAAAAACGACGAATTTTATTATTCGTTTTTATTAATATTGCGTCTATTTGAAACGATTTCAACGATTCAAATGCTTGATATGCTTTGTTTTAGCAAAACAGCACGTTTTGAGCTTTAATCTGCGCGTTTTAACGCGTAAAACAGCATAAACTTGAAATGATTATTTTACAAAACAGCACGTTTTGTTTAATCTGTGTTTCAACGCGTAAAAACAGCATAAAAACGACGAATTTTTATTATTCATTTTTATTATTGCGTCTAATTGAACGTGATTTCAACGATCTAAAATGCTTGAAAAATGATTATTTTAGCAAACAGCACGTTTTGAGCTTTAATCTGCGTTTTAACGCGTAAAACAGCATGTAAAACGACGATTTTTATTATTCGTTTTTACACATTATTGCTTCTATTTTGAACGATTTCAACGATCTAAAATGTGCTTGAAAAATGCTTATTTTAGCAAAAACAGCACGTTTTGAGTTTTAATCTGCGTTTAACGCGTAAAACAAAAGCATAAAAAACGACGAAATTTTTATTGTTCGTTTTTATTACTATTGCGTCTATTTTGAACGTGATTTCAACGATCTAAAATGCTGAAAATGATTATTTTAGCAAAACAGCACGTTTGAGCTTTAATCTGCGTTTTAACGCGTAAAACAGCATAAAAAACTACGAAATTTTATTATTCGTTTTTATTAATACTGCGTCATTTGAACGATTTCAACGGGGATCTAAAGTGCTTTCTGAAAATGATTATTTTAGCAAAACAGCACAACGTTTTGAGCTTTAATCTGCGTTTTAACGCTAAAACAGCATAAAACGAATTTGTAAAATTTTTATTATTCCGTTTTATTAATATTGCGTCTATTTGAACGATTTCAACGATCTAAATGCTGGAATATGATTATTTTAGCAAAAACAGCACGTTTTGAGTTTTCTTAATCTGCGTTTTAACAGTAAAACAACATAAAAACGACGAATTTTTTATTATTCGTTTTATTAATATTTCTTCTATTTGAACGATTTCAACGATCTAAAAATGTTTGAAAATGCTTATTTTAGCAAAAAACAGCACGTTTTGAGCTTTAATCTGCGTTTTAACGCGTAAAACAGCATAAAAAACGACGAAATTTTTATTATTATTCGTTTATTAATATTACGTCTATTTGAACGATTTCAACGATCTAAAATGTGCTTTTGAAAATGATTTATTTTAGCAAAACAGCACGTTTAGAGCTTTAATCTGCGTTTTAACGCGTAAACAGTATAAAAACGACGAATTTTTATTGCTATTTTTATTAATATTGCTTCTATTTGAACGATTTCAACGATCTAAAATGTTTGAAAATGCTTATTTTAGCAAAACAAAGCACGTTTGAGCTTTAATCTGCGTTTAACGCGTAAAACAAGCATAAAAACGACGAATTTTATTATTCGTTTTATTAATATTGCGTCTATTTGAACGTGATTTCAACGATCTAAAATGCTTGAAATGCTTATTTTAAAGCAAAACAGCACGTTTTGCCGCGAATCTGCGTTTTAACGCGTAAACAGCATAAAAAACGACGAAATTTTTATTATTCGTTTTTATTACTATTGCTTCGCCTGAACGATTTCAACGATCTAAAATGCTTGAAAATGATTATTTTAGCAAACAGCAATGTTTTGAGTTTTAATCTGTGTTTTAACGCGTAAAACAGCATAAAAACGTGACGAATTTTTATTATTCATTTTATCAATATTATGTCTAATTGAACGATTTCAACGATCTAAAATGCTTGAAAATGATTATTTTAGCAAAACAGCACGTTTTGAGTTTTAATCTGCGTTTTAACGCGTAAAACAGCATAAAAAACGACGAAATTTTTATTATTATTCGTTTTTATTGAAGCATTGCGTCTATTTTGGAAACGGTAGATTTCAACGATCTAAAAATGCTGGAATATGATTATTTTCAGCGCAAAACAGCACGTTTGAGCTTTAATCTGCGCGTTTTAACGCGTAAAACAAACATAAAAACGACGAATTTTTATTATTCGTTTTTATTACCATTTCTTCTATTTGAACGATTTCAACGATCTAAAAATGCTTGAAAATGCTTTATTTTAGCAAAAAACAGCACGTTTTGCGCTTTAATCTGCGTTTTAACGCGTAAAACAGCATAAAAACGACGAAATTTTATTATTCTGCTTTGCCACACACATTATTACGCCCATTTGAACGACAACCATCTAAAATGCTTGAAAAATGATTATTATTTTAGCAAAAACAGCATGTTTAGAGTTTTAATCTGCGTTTTACCGCGTAAAAACAGTATATAAAAACGAATTTTTATTATTAGTTTTATTAATATTGCTTCTATTTGAAACGGATTTCAACGATCTAAAAATGCTTGAAAATGCTTATTTTGTGCTAAAACAGCACGTTTGAGCTTTAATCTGCGTTTTAACGCGTAAAACAGCATAAAACGACGAAATGTTTATTATTCGTTTTTATTATTAAGGGGTCTATTTGAACGATTTCAACGATCTAAAATTCTGAAAATGATTATTTTAGCAAAACAGCACGTTTTGAGTTTTAACTGCGTTTTAACGCGTAAAACAGCATAAAAACGACGAATTTTTATTATTCGTTTTTATTAATATTGCTTCTATTTGGAAACGATTTCAACGATCTAAAAATGCTTGAAAATGCTTATTTTAGCAAAAACAGCATCGTTTTGAGCTTAATCTGCGTTTTAACGCGTAAAAACAGCATAAAAACGACGAAATTTTATTATTCGTTTTTTATTAATATTGCGTCTATTCTGAACGATTTCACCGATCTAAAATGCTTTGAAAATGATTATTTTAGCAAAACAGCACGTTTTGAGCTTTAATCTGCGCTTTAACGCGTAAAACAGCATAAAACGACGAATTTTTATTATTCGTTTTTTATTACGTTTCTATTTGAACGATTTCACCGACCAAAATGCTTGAAAATGCTTATTTTAGCAAAACAGCACGTTTTGAGCTTCATCTGCGTTTAACGCGAAACGTACAAAACGACGACATTTTATTATTCGTTTTATTACACAGGTCTATTTGAACGATTTTCAACGATCTAAAATGTTTGAAAATGATTATTTTAGCAAAACAGCATCGTTTTGAGTTTTAAGCTGCGTTTTACGCGTAAAACAGCATAAAACGACGAAATTTTTATTATTCCTTTTATAATATTGCTCACTTGAACGATTTCAACGATCTAAAATGTTTGAAAATGCTTATTTTAGCTAAAACAGCATCGTTTTGAGCTTTAATCTGCGTTTTAACGCGTAAAACAGCATAAAAACGACGAAATTTTATTATTCGTTTTTATTAATATTGCGTCTATTTGAACGATTTCAACGATCTAAAGTGCTTTGAAAAATGATTATTTTGTGCTAAAAACAGCACGTTTTGAGCTTTTAATCTGCGTTTTAACGCAAACAGCATAAAACGACGAAATTTTATTATTCGTTTCCTTTTATTAATATTGCGTCTATTTGAAACGATTTCAACGACCTATAATGCTGGAATATGATTATTTTAGCAAAACAGCACGTTCTTTGAGCTTTAATCTGCGTTTTAACGCGTAAAACAGTATAAAAACGACGAACTTTTTATTATTCGTTTTTTATTAATATTGCTTCTATTTGAACGATTTCAACGATCTTAAAATGCTTGAAAATGCTTTATTTTAGCAAAAACAGCACGGTTTGAGCTTTAATCTGCGTTTAACGGCAAAAGTAAAACAGCATAAAAAACGACGAAATGTTTATTATTCGTTTTTATTAATATTGCGTCTATTTGAACGATTTCAACGCGATCTAAAAATTCTTGAAAATGATTATTTTAGCAAAACAGCACGTTTTGAGCTTTAATCTGCGTTTTAACGCAAAACAGCATAAAACGACGAATTTTTATTATTCGTTTTTATTAATATTGCTTCTATTTGAACGATTTCCCAACGATCTAAAATGCTTGAAAAATGCTTATTTTAGCAAAACAGCACGTTTTGAGTTTAATCTGCGTTTTAACGCGCGTAAAAACAGCACAAAAAACGACGCGAAATTTTATTATTCGCTTTTATTAATATTGCGTCTATTTGAAACGATTTCAACGATCTAAAATGCTTGAAAAATGATTATTTTAGCAAAACAGCACGTTTTGAGCTTTAATCTGCGTTTTAACGCGTAAAACAGCATAAAAACGACGAATTTTTTGTATTATTCGTTTTTATTAATATTGCTTCTATTTTAAAACGATTTCCAACGATCTAAATGCTTGAAAATGCTTATTTTAGCAAAACAGCACGTTTTGAGCTTTAATCTGCGTTTTAACGGGCAGTAAAACAGCATAAAAACTACGGCTATTTTTATTATCTGTTTTTATTAATATTGCGTCTATTTGAACGATTTCCTCAACGATCTAAAAATGCTTGAAAATGATTATTTTAGCAAACAGCACGTTTTGCTTAATCTGCGTTTTAACGCGTAAAACAGCATAAAACGACGAATTTTTTATTATTCGTTTTTATTATTGTTTCTATTTGAACGATTTTCAACGATCTAAAAATGCTTGAAAATGCTTATTTTAGCAAAACAGCACGTTTTGAGTTTTAATCTGCGTTTTAACGCGTAAAACGCATAAAAAAACGACGGAAATTTTTATTATCTGCTTCATTAATATTGCGTCTATTTGAACGTGATTTCAACGATCTAAAGTGCTTTGAAAATGATTATTTTAAAGCAAAACAGCACGTTTTGAGCTTTAATCTGCGTTTTAACGCGTAAAACAGCATAAAACGACGAAATTTCTTTTATTATTCGTTTTTATTAATATTGCGTCTATTTGAACGATTTCCAACGACCTAAAATGCTGCAATATGATTATTTTAGCAAACAGCACGTTTGAGCTTCTTTAATCTGCGTTTAACGCGTAAAACAACATAAAAAACGACGAATTTTATTATTCGGTTTTTATTAATATTTCTTTCATTTGAAACGATTTCAACGATCTAAAATGCTTGAAAAATGCTTATTTTAGCAAAAACAGCACGTTTTAATCTGCGTTTTAACGCGTAAAACAGCATAAAAAACGACGAAATTCTTTATTATTCGTTTTTTACATTATTGCCCATTTTGAACGATTTCAAACGATCTAAAATGCTTGAAAATGATTACTTTTAGCAAAAACAGCACGTTTAGAGCTTTAATCTGCGTTTTAACGCGTAAAACAGTATAAAAAACGACGAATTTTTATTATTCGTTTTTATTAATATTGCTTCTATTTGAACGATTTCCAACGATCTAAAATGCTTGCGCTTATTTTAGCAAAACAGCACGTTTTGAGCTTTAATCTGCGTTTTAACGCGTAAAACAGTATAAAAACGACGAAACGTTTATTATTCAGTTTTTTGGTTAATATTGCGTCTATTTGAACGATTTCAAACGATTCAAAATTTTGAAAATGATTATTTTGTAGCAAACAGCACGTTTTGAGTTTTAACTGCGCTTTAAACGCAAAACAGCATAAAACGATCATTTTTTATTATTCGTTTTTATTAATATTGTTTCTATTTGGAACGATTTCAACGATCTAAAATGCTTCGAAAATGCTTATTTTAGCAAAACAGTTAATGCTTTTGAGTTTTAATCTGCGTTTTAACGCAAAACAGCATAAAACGACGAAATTTTTATTATTCGTTTTTTATTAATATTAAGCCTATTTGAACGATTTCAACGATCTAAAACGCTTGAAAATATTTTAGCAAAACAGCACGTTTTGAGCTTTCTAATCTGCGTTTTAACGCGTAAAACAGCATAAAAACGACGAATTTTTTATTATTCCGTTTTTATTAATATTGCTTCTATTTGAACGATTTCAACGATCTAAAATGCTTGAAAATGCTTATTTTAGCAAAACAGCACGTTTTGAGCTTAATCTGCGTTTTAACGCGTAAAAACAGCATAAAAAAAACGGACGACATTTTTATTATTCGTTTTTAATAATATTGCGTCTATTTGAACGATTCTCAACGATCTAAAATGCTTGAAATGATTATTTTAGCAAAACAGCACGTTTTGAGCTTAATCTGCGTTTACAAGCGTAAAACAGCATAAAAAACGACGAAATTTTTAATTATTCGTTTTTTGTTAATATTGCGGTCTATTTGAACGATTTCAACGGATCTAAAGTGCTTGAAAATGATTATTTTAGCAAAACAGCACGTTTTTGAGTTTTAATCTGCGTTTTAACGCAAGTGTAAAACAGAGCATGTAAAAACGACGAATTTTTATTATTCGTTTTTATTAATAATATTGCTTCTATTTGAACGATTTCAACGATCTAAAATGCTTAAAAATGCTATTTTAGCAAAACAGCACGTTTTGAAGCTTTAATCTGCGTTTTAACGCGTAAAACAGCATAAAACGACGAAATTTTAATTATCTGTTTTTGTTAATATTGCGTCTATTTGAACGATTTCAACGATCTAAAAGTGCTTGAAATGATTATTTTAGCAAAAACAGCACGTTTTGAGTTTTAATCTGCGTTTTAACGCGTAAAACAGCATAAAAACGACGAAATTCTTTATTATTCGTTTTTATTAATATTGCGTCTCTTTGAACGATTTCAACGATCTAAAATGCTTGAATATGATTATTTTAGCAAAAAACAGCACGTTTTGAGCTTTTAATCTGCGTTTTAACGCGTAAACAGCATCAAAACGACGTAATTTTTTATTATTCGTTTTTATTAATATTGCTTCTGTTTGAACGATTTCAACGATCTAAAATGCTTTAAAATGCTTATTTTAGCAAAACAGCACGTTTAGAGCTTTACCCGCGTTTTAACGCGTAAAACAGTATAAAAACGACGAATTTTTTATTATTCGTTTTATTAAAATTGCTTCTATTTGAACGATTTCAAACGGATCTAAAAATGCTTGAAAATGCTTATTTTAGCAAAACAGCACGTTTTGAGCTTTAATCTGCGTTTTAACGCGTAAAACAGGATAAAACGACGAAATGTTTATTATTCGTTTTGGCTACATTGCGTCTATTTGAACGATTTCAACGATCTAAAATTTGAAAATGATTATTTTAAAACAGCACGTTTTGAGTTTTTAATCTGCGTTTAACGCGGTAAAACAGTATAAAACGACGAACTTCTTTTATTATTCGTTTTTATTAATATTGCTTCTATTTGAAACGATTTCCCAACGATCTAAAATGCTTGAAAATGCTTTTATTTTGTGCCGCGGCCGTTTTGAGCTTTAATCTGCGTTTTAACGCGTAAAACAGCATAAAAAACGACGAAATGTTTATTATTCGTTTTTATTAATATTGCGTCTATTTGAACATTTCAACGATCTAAAATTTCTGAAAATGATTATTTTAGCAAACAGCACGTTTTGAGCTTTAACGCGTTTTAACGCAAAACAGCATAAAACGATTTTAATTTTTTATTATTCGTTTTTATTACTACTGTTTCTATTTGAACGGGATTTCAAACGATCTAAAATGCTTGAAAATGCTTATTTTGAAGCAAAACAGCACGTTTTGAGCTTTAATCTGCGTTTTAACGCGTAAAACAGCATAAAACGACGAAATTTTTATTATTATTCGTTTTTTAATATTGCGTCTATTTGAACGATTTCCCTTAACGATCTAAAATGCTTGAAAATGATTTTGTTTAGCAAAACAGCACGTTTTGAGTTTTAATCTGCGTTTTAACGTTAAAACAGCATAAAACGACGAATTTTTTAATATTCGTTTTATTAATAATATTGCTTCTATTTGAACGATTTCAACGATCTAAAATGCTTCTTGAAAATGCTTAATATTTTAAAACAGCACGTTTTGAGTTTTTGAATCTGCGTTTTGCAACGTAGAAAACAGCATGTTCAATGCATATTTTTATTATTCCGTTTTATTAATATTGCGTCTATTTGAAACCTAGATTTCAACGTGATTTAAAATGCTTGAAAAATGATTATTTTAGCAAAACAGCACGTTTTGATTTTAATCTGCGTTTTAACGCGTAAAACAGCATAAAACGACGAAATTTTATTATTCCTTTTTTATAATATTGCTTATTTGAACGATTTCAACGATCTAAAATGTTTGAAAATGCTTTATTTTAGCAAAGCAGTAATGTTTTGAGCTTTAATCTTGCGTTTTAACGGGCGTAAAACAGCATAAAAACGACGCATATTTTATTATTGCCTTTTTATTAATATTGCGTCTATTTGAACGATTTCAACGATCTAAAATGCTTGAAAATGATTATTTTAAAGCAAAACAGCACGTTTTAAGCTTTAATCTGCGTTTTAACGCGTAAAAAACAGCATAAAAACGACGTGAATTTTTTATTATTCGTTTTTATTAATATTGCTTCATTTGAACGATTTTCAACGATTCAAAATGCTTGAAAATGCTTTATTTTAAGCAAAAACAGCACGTTTTGAGTTTTAATCTGCGTTTTAACGCGTAAAACAGCATAAAACGACGAAATTTTTATTATTCGTTTTATTAATGCCTATTTGAACGTGATTTCAACGTGATCTAAAGTGCGCTTTTGAAAATGATTATTTTAGCAAAACAGCACGTTTTGAGCTTTAATCTGCGTTTTAACGCGCAAAACAGCATAAAACGACGAAATTTTTTATTATTCGTTTTATTAATATTGCGTCTATTTGAACGATTTCAACGACCTAAAATGCTGGAATATGATTTATTTTAGCAAAACAGCACGTTTTGAGCTTTAATCTGCGTTTTAACGCGTAGAAAAACAAACATAAAAAACGACGATTTTTATTATTCGTTTTATTAATATTTCTTCTGTATTTGAACGATTTCAACGATCTAAAAATGCTTGAAAATGTTTATTTCCAGCAAAACAGCACGTTTTGAGCTTGCACCTGCGTTTACCCGTAAAACAGCATAAAACGACGAAATTTTTATTATTCGTTTTTATTAATATTGCGTCTATCGGAACGATTTCAACGATCTAAAGTGCTTGAAAATGATTATTTTAGCAAAAACAGCACGTTTTGAGCTTTAATCTGCGTTTCTTAACGCGTAAAACAAACATAAAAACGACGTGAATTTTTGTTATTCGTTTTTATTAATACTTCTTCTATTTGAAATCTATTTCAACGATCTAAAATGCTGGAAAATGCTTATTTTAGCAAAACAGCACGTTTTGAGCTTTAATCTGCGTTTTAACGCGCGTAAAACAGCATAAAACCACAAATTTTTATTATTATTCGTTTTATTAATATTACGTCTATTTGAACGATTTCAACGATCTAAAATGCTTGGAAATGATTATTTTTAAATAAAAAACAGCACGTTTAGAGCTTTAATCTGCGTTTTAACGCGTAAAACAGTATAAAAACGACGAATTTTTTATTATTCCGTTTTTTATTAATATTGCTTCTATTTGAACGATTTCAACGATCTAAAAATGCTTTGAAAAATGCTTATTTTAGCAAAAACAGCACGTTTTGAAAGCTTTTAATCTGCGTTTTTAACGCGTAAAACAGCATAAAAAAACGACGAAATGTTTATTATTCGTTTTATTAATATTGCGTCTATTTGAACGATTTCAACGATCTAAAAAATTTTGAAATGATTATTTTAGCAAAACAGCACGTTTTGAGCTTTAATCTGCGTTTAACGCGTAAAACAGCATAAAACGGGACACTTTTTATTATTCGTTTTATTAATATTGCTTCTTATTTTGAACGATTTCAAACGACTGCACGCTTGAAAATGCTTTTATTTTAGCAAAACAGCACGTTTTGAGCTTTAATCTGCGTTTTAACGCGTAAAACAGCATAAAACGACGAAATTCTTTTATATTATTCCGTTTTTGCCAATATTGCGCCTATTTGAACGATTTCAACGATCTAAAAATGCTTGAAAATGATTATTTTAGCAAAACAGCACGTTTTGCTTTAATCTGCGTTTTAACGCGTAAAACAGTACAAAACGACGAATTTTTTATTATTCGTTTTTATTAATATTGCTTCTATTTGAACGATTTCAACGATCTAAAATGCTTGAAAATGCTTATTTTAAAGTAAAACAGCACGTTTTGAGCTTTAATCTGCGTTTTAACGCGTAAAAACAGCATAAAACGACGACATTTTTATTATTCGTTTTATTAATATTGCGTCTATATTTGAACGATTTCAACGATCTAAAATGCTTGAAAATGATTATTTTAGCAAAACAGCACGTTTTGCTTTAACCCGCGTTTTAACGCGCAAACAGCATAAAAAACGACGAAATTTTAATTATTCGTTTTTGTTAATATTGCGTCTATTTGAACGATTTCAACGATCTAAAGTGCTTGAAAATGTACTATTTTAAAGCAAAACAGCACGTTTTGAGTTTTAATCTGCGTTTTTGAACGCGTAAAACAGCATAAAAACGACGAATTTTTATTATTCGTTTTTTATTACTACGTTTCATTTGAAACGATTTCAACGATCTAAAGTTTCTGAAAATGCTTCGCTTTAGCAAAATGTACGTTTTTGAGTTTTAATCTGCGCCTTTAACGCGTAAACAGCATAAAAAAACGACGAAATTTTACCTGTTTTTGTTAATATTGCGTCTATTTGAACGATTTCAACGATCTAAAGTGCTTGAAAAATGATTATCGCGAAGCAAAACAGCACGTTTTGAGTTTTAATCTGCGTTTAACGTAAAACAGCATAAAAACGACGTGAAATCTTTTTATTATTCGTTTTTATTAATATTGCGTCTCTTGAACGATTTCAACGATCTAAAAATGCATGAAAATGATTATTTTAGCAAAACAGCACGTTTTGAGCTTTAATCTGCGTTTTAACGCGTAAAACAGTATAAAACGACGAACTTTTATTATTCGTTTTTATTAATATTGCTTCTATTTGAACGATTTCAACGATCTAAAATGCTTGAAAATGCTTATTTTAGCAAAACAGCACGTTTTGAGCTTTAATCTGCGTTTTAACGCGTAAAACAGCATAAAACGACGAAATGTTTATATTCGTTTTTTCATTATTGCGTCTATTTGAACGATTTCAACGATCTAAAATTCTTGAAAATGATTATTTTAGCAAAACAGCACGTTTTGAGCTTTAATCTGCGTTTTAACGCGTAAAACAGCATAAAAACGACGAATTTTTATTATTCGTTTTTATTAATATTGCTTCTATTTGAACGATTTCAACGATCTAAAATGCTTGAAAATGCTTATTTTAGCAAAACAGCACGTTTTGAGCTTTAATCTGCGTTTTAACGCGTAAAACAGCATAAAAACGACGAAATTTTATTATTCGTTTTTTAATATTGCGTCTATTTGAACGATTTCAACGATCTAAAATGCTTGAAAATGATTATTTTAGCAAAACAGCACGTTTTGAGCTTTTAATCTGCGTTTTAACGCGTAAAACAGCATAAAAACGACGAATTTTTTATTATTCGTTTTTATTAATATTGCTTCTATTTGAACGATTTCAACGATCTAAAATGCTTGAAAATGCTTATTTTAGCAAAACAGCACGTTTTGAGCTTTAATCTGCGTTTTAACGCGTAAAACAGCATAAAACGACGACATTTTTATTATTCGTTTTTATTAATATTGCGTCTATTTGAACGATTTCAACGATTTAAAAATGCTTGAAAATGATTATTTTAGCAAAACAGCACGTTTTGAGCTTTAATCTGCGTTTTAACGCGTAAAACAGCATAAAACGACGAAATTTTTATTTTTCCCTTTTTTTATAATATTGCTTCTATTTGAACGATTTCAACGATCTAAAATGCTTGAAAATGCTTATTTTAGCAAAGCAGCACGTTTTGAGCTTTAATCTGCGTTTTAAGCGCGTAAAACAGACATAAAACGACGACATTTTTATTATTCGTTTTTATTAATATTGCGTCTATTTGAACGATTTCAACGATCTAAAATGCTTGAAAATGATTATTTTAGCAAAACAGCACGTTTTAAGCTTTAATCTGCGTTTTAACGCGTAAAACAGCATAAAACGACGAATTTTTATTATTCGTTTTTATTAATATTGCTTCTATTTGAACGATTTCAACGATCTAAAATGCTTGAAAATGCTTATTTTAGCAAAACAGCACGTTTTGAGCTTTAATCTGCGTTTTAACGCGTAAAACAGCATAAAACGACGAAATTTTTATTATTCGTTTTTATTAATATTGCGTCTATTTGAACGATTTCAACGATCTAAAGTGCTTGAAAATGATTATTTTAGCAAAACAGCACGTTTTGAGCTTTAATCTGCGTTTTAACGCGTAAAACAGCATAAAACGACGAAATTTTTATTATTCGTTTTTATTAATATTGCGTCTATTTGAACGATTTCAACGACCTAAAATGCTGGAATATGATTATTTTAGCAAAACAGCACGTTTTGAGCTTTAATCTGCGTTTTAACGCGTAAAACAACATAAAAACGACGATTTTTTATTATTCGTTTTTATTAATATTTCTTCTATTTGAACGATTTCAACGATCTAAAATGCTTGAAAATGCTTATTTTAGCAAAACAGCACGTTTTGAGCTTTAATCTGCGTTTTAACGCGTGAAACAGCATAAAAACGACGAAATTTTTATTATTCGTTTTTATTAATATTGCGTCTATTTGAACGATTTCAACGATCTAAAGTGCTTGAAAATGATTATTTTAGCAAAACAGCACGTTTTGAGCTTTAATCTGCGTTTAACGCGTAAAACAGCATAAAACGACGAAATTTTTATTATTCGTTTTTATTAATATTGCGTCTATTTGAACGATTTCAACGACCTAAAATGCTGCAATATGATTATTTTAGCAAAACAGCACGTTTTGAGCTTTAATCTGCGTTTTAACGCGTAAAACAACATAAAAACGACGAATTTTTATTATTCGTTTTTATTAATATTTCTTCTATTTGAACGATTTCAACGATCTAAAAATGCTTGAAAATGCTTATTTTAGCAAAACAGCACGTTTTGAGCTTTAATCTGCGTTTTAACGCGTAAAACAGCATAAAAACGACGAAATTTTATTATTCGTTTTTTATTAATATTACGTCTATTTGAACGATTTCAACGATCTAAAATGCTTGAAAATGATTATTTTAGCAAAACAGCACGTTTAGAGCTTTAATCTGCGTTTTAACGCGTAAAACAGTATAAAACGACGAATTTTTATTATTCGTTTTTATTAATATTGCTTCTATTTGAACGATTTCAACGATCTAAAATGCTTGAAAATGCTTATTTTAGCAAAACAGCACGTTTTGAGCTTTAATCTGCGTTTTAACGCGTAAAACAGCATAAAAACGACGAAATGTTTATTATTCGTTTTTATTAATATTGCGTCTATTTGAACGATTTCAACGATCTAAAATTCTTGAAAATGATTATTTTAGCAAAACAGCACGTTTTGAGCTTTAATCTGCGTTTTAACGCGTAAAACAGCATAAAACGACGATTTTTTATTATTCGTTTTTATTAATATTGCTTCTATTTGAACGATTTCAACGATCTAAAATGCTTGAAAATGCTTATTTTAGCAAAACAGCACGTTTTGAGCTTTTAATCTGCGTTTTAACGCGTAAAACAGCATAAAAACGACGAAATTTTTATTATTCGTTTTTATTAATATTGCGTCTATTTGAACGATTTCAACGATCTAAAATGCTTGAAAATGATTATTTTAGCAAAACAGCACGTTTTGAGCTTTAATCTGCGTTTTAACGCGTAAAACAGCATAAAACGACGAATTTTTATTATTCGTTTTTATTAATATTGCTTCTATTTGAACGATTTCAACGATCTAAAATGCTTGAAAATGCTTATTTTAGCAAAACAGCACGTTTTGAGCTTTAATCTGCGTTTTAACGCGTAAAACAGCATAAAAACGACGACATTTTTATTATTCGTTTTTATTAATATTGCGTCTATTTGAACGATTTCAACGATCTAAATGCTTGAAAATGATTATTTTAGCAAAACAGCACGTTTTGAGCTTTTAATCTGCGTTTTAACGCGTAAAACAGCATAAAACGACGAAATTTTTAATTATTCGTTTTTTGTTAATATTGCGTCTATTTGAACGATTTCAACGATCTAAAAGTGCTTGAAAATGATTATTTTAGCAAAACAGCACGTTTTGAGCTTTAATCTGCGTTTTAACGCGTAAAACAGCATAAAACGACGAATTTTTATTATTCGTTTTTATTAATATTGCTTCTAAAAACTTTTTTGAGTTTTAATCTTTTTAAAAAAAGCAAAAAGACGTTTTTTTTTTTTTTTTTTTATAAATTTTTTAAAACGATTTAATTTTTAAAATTTAAAATCTTTTTTAAAAGGGAAAACTTTTTATTTTTTTGGGTTTTAGCAAAAAAAAGGTTTTTTAATTTTTTTCTTTTTAATACGCTTTTCGTTTTAAAAAATTTTTTTTAAAAACAACGTTTTTTTAAAATTGCTTTTGGAAAACAGCATAAAAAAATTTTTTTTTTTAAAAAAAAAATTTTTTTTAAAACGTTTAAATTTTTAAATTTTTAAAACAATTTTGTTTTTAAAACGCGTTTGGAAAAAACGAAAAAAAAAACGCGAAATTTTTAAAACGTTTTTTTTAAAATTTTTTTAAATTTAAAGTTAAAATCTTAAAAAATTTTTTAAAAGCTTTTTTTAAAAAAAGGGGAAAAAGGGTTTTTTTTTATTTTTTTTAAAATTGGCTAGGGTTTTTAAAAACCATGCGTTTAAAATTATTTTAAAAAAAAATTTTAGCAATTTTTTTTTTTCCAAAAAAAAATTTTTTTATTATTTTTTTTTAATTTTTTTTTAAATTTAAATTAAAAAAATGCTTTTTTAGCAAAAAGCACTTTTGAGTTTAAACGCAACCCAAAAGTAAAAACGAAAATTTTTTATTATTGTTTTTTTAATATTCGTCTATTTAAGATTTGTTTTGTTTTTTTAGAAAACAGCACGTTTTTTTTAACTGCTTTTTTTAAGGAAAAAAAGAAAAAAAAAAATTTTTATTATTCTTTTTTTTAAAAATTTTTTTAAGTTTAAAGATTAAAAAACCCCCAATTTTTTTTAAAAAAAAAAAAAATTTTATTTAATCGGTTTTTAACCAAAAAAACCCAAATAAAAACGTTTTTAAATTTTTTTTAAAATTTTTTCTTTTTTTTTGAACGTTTAAGTTAAAATTTGAAAAGAACAAAAAAAAAAATTTTTATTTTTTTTTTTTTAACGTAAAAGTATTTTTAAAATTTTTTTAAAAAACTTTTTTTAAGGGTTTTTTTTTTAAAAAAAATTTTTTAAAAAATTTTTGGTTTTAATTTTCAAAGGGTTCGAATTTTTTTTTTTTAAAATTTTTTATTTAACGTTTCCCCGATCAAAAGGTTTTTTTTTAGAAAAAAATTTTTTGGTTTTTAACCCGAAAAAAACGAAAAAAAATTTTTTTTTTAAAATTTTTTTTTTAAAAATTCCCCAAAACGTTTAAAATTTTTAAAATTTTTTTTTTAAAAAGCCTTTTTTTTTTCCCTTTTAAGCTAAAACAGAAAAACGAGTTTTTTTATTTTTTTTTTTTTAAAACCTTTAAACGTTTTAAAATCAAAAAAATTTAAATTTTTTTTACAAAAAAGCATTTTGATTTAAATTGCAACTTTTTTGCTTTAAAAAAAAAAATTTTTTTTTTTTTTGGTTTTTAAAAACATTTAAATTCCCTTAAAAATTTTAAAACCCCTTTTGAAAATTGGTTTTAACACAAAAAAAACGAAAAATTTTTTATTATTCGTTTTTATTAATATTCTCTATTTGAACGATTTCAACGATAAAAGCTTGAAAATGATTATTTTGCAAAACAGCACTTTTTGAGCTTTAATCTGCGTTTTAACGCGTAAAACAGATAAAAACGACGAATTTTTATTATTCGTTTTTTTAATATTGCGTCTATTTGAACGATTTCAACGACTAAATGCTTGAAATGTTATTTTAAGCAAAACAGCACGTTTTAAGCTTTAATCTGCGTTTTAACGCGTAAAAAAAAAGTTTACGAAAATTTTATTATTCGTTTTTATTAATTTTTCTCTATTGAACGATTTAACGATTAAAATGCTTGAAAATGTTTTTTTTGGGTAAAACAGCACGTTTTTAATTCGTTTTTAACGCGTAAAACAGCATAAAAACGACAAAATTTTATTATTCGTTTTTATTAATATTCGTCTTTTTTGAAGATTTCAACGATCTAAAATGCTTGAAAATGTTATTTTAGCAAAACAGCACGTTTTGAGTTTTAATCTGCGTTTTAACGCGTAAACAGAAAAAACGACAAATTTTTTATTATTCGTTTTGAATATTGCTTCTATTTGAACGATTTCAACGATCTAAAATGCTTGAAAATGCTTATTTTAGCAAACAGCATTTTTGAGCTTTAATCTGCGTTTTAACGCTAAAACAGCATAAAAAACGACAATTTTTATTATTCCGTTTTATTAATATTGCGCTTTTGAACTTTTTCAACGATTAAAATCTTGAAAATATTATTTTGAAAAAGACGTTTTGAGTTTAATCTGCTTTTTAAACCCGCGTAAAACAGCATAAAACACGATTTTAAAATATTCCGTTTTTATTTATTGCTCTATTTAACGATTTCAACGATCTAAAATGCTTAAAATGTTTATTTTGAAAAGACTTTTGAGTTTAATCTCTAAAAGCTAAAAGAAAAGCAAAAACACGAATTTTTTTATTATTCTTTTTTATTAATACTATGCGTCTATTTGAACGATTTCAACGGATCTAAAATGCTTGAAAATGATTATTTTAGAAAAACAGCCGTTTTGATTTAATCTGCGTTTTAACGCGTAAGCTAAAACGACAAATTTAATTATTCGTTTAATATTGCGTTTATTTGAACGATTTCAACGATCAAAAAAGCTTGAAAATGTTATTTTAGCAAAACAGCACGTTTTATTTTAATCTGCGTTTTAACGCTTTAAAACATAAAAAACGACGAATTTTTTATTATTCGTTTTTATTAATATTGCTTCTATTTGAACGATTTCAACGATCTAAAATGTTTGAAAATGTTTTATTTTAGCAAAACAGCACGTTTGAGTTTTAATCTGCGTTTTAACGCGTAAAGTAAAACGACGAAATTTTTATTATTCGTTTTTTAATATTGCGTCTATTTAAACGATTTAACGACAAAATGCTTGAAAATGATTTTTAGAAAACACGTTTGAGTTTTCTGTTTTAACCGGAAAAAAAAAAAGGGAAATTTTTTATTTTCTTTTAAGTTTTTCATTTAATTTTTTAAAAAAAAAAATTTTTTTTAGCAAAACCCCGTTTTAGCTAACGCAAAAAGGTAAAATTTGGGTAAAAAACGCATTTTT
>NW_027046554.1:0-23545 GCF_025399875.1 Dalotia coriaria | reverse complement strand
TTTTTACCCCGGGTTAAAAGGGCAAAAAGAATAAAACCCAAAACGTGCTGTTTTGTTTTAAAAAATTATAAGCAAATTTTCAAAGCAAATTTTAAAATTTCGTTTGAAAAATTTCCCGTTTTAAAAATGGCCCCCCCCCCCCCCCCCGGGGGGGGGGGGGGGGCAATATTAATAAAAGGGGAAAATAAGTTTTTCGATCGTTTTTAATGGCTGTTTTTTTTACGCTTTTAAAACGCAGATTAAAGCTCAAACGTGCTGTTTCAAATAAGCATTTCAAGCATTTTAGACCCTGAAATCGTTCAAATAAAAACAATATTAATAAAAACGAATAATTAAAATTCGTCGTTTTATGCGTTTTACGCGTTAAAACCCCGATTAAAGCTCAAAAGTGCTGTTTTGCTAAAATAAGCATTTTCGCATTTTAGATCGTTGAAATCGTTCAAATAGACGCAATAAAAAAAAAAACGAATAATAAAATTTCGCCTTTTTTATGCTGTTTACGCGTTAAAACGCAGAAAAATAAAAACGTGCTGTTTTGCTAAAATAAGCATTTTAAGCATTTTAGATCGTTGAAATCGTTCAAATAGACGCAATTATAAAAACAATAATAAAAATTTCGTCGTTTTATGCTGTTTTACCGTTAAAACGCAGATAAAGCTCAAAACGTGCTGTTTTGCTAAAAATAAGCATTTTCGCCATTTTAGATCGTTGAAATCGTTCAATAGAGCAATATTAATAAAAACGAATAAAAAAATTCGTCGTTTTATGCTGTTTTACGCTTTAAAAACGAAATTTTAAAAAGCTCAAAACGTGGTGTTTTGCTAAAATAAGCATTTTCAAGCATTTTAGATCGTTGAAATCGTTCAAATAGACGCAAATTAATAAAAACGAATAATAAAAATTTCGTTGTTTTATGGTGTTTTACGTTAAAAGCTGGATTAAAGCTCAAACGTGCTTTTGCTAAAATAAGTATTTTCAAGCATTTTAGATCGTTGAAATCTGTTCAATAGACGCATATTAATAAAAACGACTAATAAAAAATTCGTCGTTTTATGCTGTTTACGCGTTAAAACGCAGATTAAAGCTCAAAACGTGCTGTTTTGCTAAAATAAGCATTTTCAAGCATTTTGATCGTTGAAATCGTTCAAATGACGCAATATTAATAAAAACGAATAATAAAAATTTCGTCGATTTTATGCTGTTTTACGCATTAAACGCAGATTAAAGCTCAAAACGTGCTGTTTTGCTAAAATAAGCATTTTCAAGCATTTTCGATCGTTGAAATCGTTTAAATAGAAGCAATATTAATAAAAACGACTAATAAAAAAATTCGTCATTTTTATGCTGTTTTACGCGTTAAAACGCAGATTAAAGCTCAAAACGTGCTGTTTTGCAAAATAAGCATTTTCAAGCATTTTAGATCGTTGAAATCGTTAAAATAGACGCAATATTAATAAAAACGAATAATAAAATTTCGTCGTTTTATAAGCTGTTTTACGCGTTAAAACGCAGAATATAGCTCAAAACATGCTGTTTTGCTAAAAAAGCATTTCAAGCATTTTAGATCGTTGAAATCGTTCAAATAGACGCAATATTAATAAAAACGAATAATAAAATTTCGTCGTTTTATGCTGTTTTAGCGTAAATACGCAGATTAAAGCTCAAACGTGCTGTTGCAAATAAGCATTTTCAAGCATTTTAGATCGTTGAAATCGTTCAAATAGAAACAATATTATTAAAACGAGATATTAAAAATTCGTCGTTTTATGCTGCTTTTACGCGTTAAAACGCCGATTAAAGCTCAAAACGTGCTGTCTTGCTAAAATAAGCATTTTCAAGCATTTTAGATCGTTGAAATCGTTCAAATAGACGCCAATAAAAATAAAAACGAATAATAAAAATTTCGTCGTTTTATGCTGTTTTACGCGTTAAAACGCAGAATAAAGCTCAAAACGTGCTGTTTTGCTAAAATAAGCATTTTAAAGCATTTTTAGATCGTTGAAATCGTTCAAATGACGCAATATTAGTAAAAACGAATAATAAAATTTCGTCGTTTTATGCTGTTTTACTCGTTAAAACGCAGATTAAAGCTCAAAACGTGCTGTTTTGCTAAAATAAGCATTTCAAGCATTTAGATCGTTGAAATCGTTCAAATAGAAGCAATATTAATAAAAACGAATATAAAAAATTCGTCGTTTTATGCTGTTTTACGCGTTAAACGCATATAAAGCTCAAAACGTGTGTTTTGCTAGAAATAAGCATTTTTCAAGCATTTTAGATCGTTGAAATCGTTCAAATAGACGCAATATTAATAAAAAACGAATAATAAAAATTTCTTGTTTTATGGTGTTTTACGCTTTGAAAAAATTTAAAAAGGGGTTTTTGTTTAAAAAAGGTTTTTTCAAGCATTTTAGATTTTAGATCGTTGAAATCGTTAAAAAAATAAAAAAAAAAAAAAACCCGGGCCCCCTTTTTTTTTTTTTTTTTTTTTTTTTTTTTTTTTTTTTTTTTTTTTTTTTTTTTTTTTTTTTTTTTTTTTTTTTTTTTTTTTTTTTTTTTTTTTTTTTTTTTTTTTTTTTTTTTTTTTTTTTTTTTTTTTTTTTTTTTTTTTTTTTTTTTTTTTTTTTTTTTTTTTTTTTTTTTTTTTTTTTTTTTTTTTTTTTTTTTTTTTTTTTTTTTTTTTTTTTTTTTTTTTTTTTTTTTTTTTTTTTTTTTTTTTTTTTTTTTTTTTTTTTTTTTTTAAAAAAAAAAAAAAAAAAAAAAAAAAAAAAAAAAAAAAAAAAAAAAAAAAAAAAAAAAAAAAAAAAAAAAAAAAAAAAAAAAAAAAAAAAAAAAAAAAAAAAAAAAAAAAAAAAAAAAAAAAAAAAAAAAAAAAAAAAAAAAAAAAAAAAAAAAAAAAAAAAAAAAAAAAAAAAAAAAAAAAAAAAAAAAAAAAAAAAAAAAAAAAAAAAAAAAAAAAAAAAAAAAAAAAAAAAAAAAAAAAAAAAAAAAAAAAAAAAAAAAAAAAAAAAAAAAAAAAAAAAAAAAAAAAAAAAAAATTTAAAAACCGGAAAAAAAATTTTTCTTTTTGTTTAAATGCTGGTTTTAAAAAAAGGGCGCTTTTTTTTTAAAACGCGGGATTAAAGCTCAAAACGCTGTTTTGCAAAAATGCAAAAGCTTTTGATCGTTGAAACGTTAAATAGAGCAATAAAAAAAAACGAAAAAAAAATTTTCGTCTTTTATGCTGTTTTAGCGTTCGATTAAACTAAAAACGTGCTTTTTTGCTAAAAGCATTTTCGCAAGGGATCGTTAAAATCGCAAATAGACCAATATTAAAAAAAACAATAAAAAAAAATTGTCGTTTTATGCTGTTTTACGCTTTAAAAACGCGATTAAAGCTCCGGCGGCGCCCTTTTTGAAATGGAAAATTTTTCAAATTAAGCTTTTAAAAAAAAAAACGAATTTAAAATAAAATTTGTCGTTTTATTGTTTTCGCGTTAAAACGCAAAAAAAAGCCAAAAACGTGCTGTTTTGCAAAAAAGCTTTTGCTTTTGACGTTGAAATTTTCAAAAAAAAAATTTTAAATCGAAAATAAAAATTTCGCTTTTATGCTGTTTTACCGTTAAAAACGGATTTAAAAGCCCCAAAACGGCTTTTTTAAAATAACATTTTAAAGCTTTTAATGGGAAACCCGTTCAAAAGAAAAAATAAAAAAAGAAAATAAAAATTTGTCGATGCGTTTTACGCGTTAAACGCAATTAAAGCTCAAAAGGGGTTTTTGGGCTTAAAAAACTTTTCAAGATTTTGATGGGAAAAGCAAAGACGCTTTAAAAAAACGAATAAAAAAATTTTCCCGTTTTTTGTTTTTTTACGCGTTAAAACGCGATTCCCCCAAAAACGTTTTTTGCAAAAAATTTTTCGCTTTTTAATCGTTAAAATGTTAAATAACAAAATTAAAAAAAAACGAATAAAAAAATTCGCGTTTTATGTTTTTTACGCGAAAACGCAGATTAAAGCCAAACGGCTGTTTTAAAAAAACATTTTCGATTTTGACGTTAAACGTTAAATAAAAGCTTTAAAAAAAAAAAAAAAAGTCTTTTTTGTTTTACGCCGCAATTGCCAAACGGCTGTTTTGCAAAATGACGCTTTTTTGATCGTGAAATCGTTAAAAAAAGAAATAAAAAAAACAATAAAAAAATTTGTCGTTTTATTTTTTACGCAAAAACGAAAAATTTAAAATTTTTTTTGCTTAAACCAATTTTTGACCAAAACGCTAGAGCAATATTAATAAAAACAATAAAAACGCGTTTTAGCTTTTTTTAAAAACGCAGATTGCCAAACGGTTTTTGCAAAATGATTTTACATTTTGATCGTTGAAATGTTCAAAAAAGCAAATTAAAAAAAAAAAAATTGCCGTTTTATGCTTTTTTCGCAAAACGAAATTAAAAAACTCAAAGGGTTTTTTTTCCCAAAAAAAATTTTCGCAAATCGGAAACGTTCAAATAGCCAAAAAAAAAAAAATAAAAAAAACCCGTTTTATCCCGCGTTAAAACCTTTTTAAAAGCCCAAAACGGGTTTTTTTCTAAAATAACATTTTCGCTTTTTAGTCGTTGAAACGTTCAAATGACGCAAATTTTAAAAACAAATAAAAAAACGTCTTTTTTGCGAGCTTTAAAAACGCAGATTAAACCAAAAAGGGCGCAAAATAAATTTTTCCATTTTGATCGAAAGCCCAAATAGAAAATAAAAATAAAAACGAATAAAAAATTTGTCTTTTTTAGTTTTCGCGTTAAAAACGCAGAAAAGCTCAAACGTGCTTTTTGCAAAATAAGCATTTAAAGCTTTTTAGATCGTTAAAACCCAAAAGAGCAATATTAATAAAAACAAATAATAAAAATTCGTCTTTATGTTTTTTAGCGTTAAAACGCGATTGCTAAAAACGTGCTGTTTTGCTAAAAAAAACATTTTCGCATTTTAGATGGTTGAAACCAAATAAAGCAAAAAAAAACGAAAAAAAAAATTGCGTTTTATGTGTTTTACGCGTTAAAACGCGATTAAAGCTCAAACGCTTTTTGCTAAAATAAGCATTTTCCCTTTTTAGATCGTTAAATCGTTCAAATAGAGCAATATTAATAAAAACGAATAATAAAAATTTTGTTTTTTGCTTTTTTTCGCGTTAAAACGGATTAAAGTTTAAAATGCTGTTTTGCAAAATAAGAAAATTTTAAGTTTTTGATCGTTGAAATCGTTCAAATAGAGCAATATTAATAAAACGAATAATAAAAATTGCGTTTTTTGTTTTACGCGTTAAAAGCGTTAAGCCCGTGCTGTTTTGCTAAAATGCATTTTCAAGCATTTTGACGTTGAAATCGTTCAAAAAAAAGCTAAATAAAAAGTAATAAAATTTCGTCTTTTTTATGCTGTTTTACGCTTTAAAAACGCGATTAAAGCTCAAAACGTGCTGTTTTGCAAAAAAAGCATTTTCGCATTTTAGATCGTTGAAATCGTTCAAATAAAAGCAATTTAATAAAAACGAAAAAAAAAACGTCGTTTTTGTTTTAGGGGGCCCGAATTGCTAAAAAGGGCTGTTTTGCAAAAAATCTTTTCAAGCTTTTTGATCGTAAAACGTTAAATGAGCATTAAAAAAAACGAAAAAAAATTCGTTTTTTTTGCTTTTTACGCGAAAAACGCAGTTTAAAAAGCTAAAAACGTGCTTTTTTGCTAAAAAGACCGGTTTTTAGATCGGAAATTTTTTAAAAGAAGCAATATTAATAAAAACAATAAAAAAATTTTGTCGTTTTATGCTTTTTTAGGGTTAAAGGAAAAACTCAAACCTTGTTTGTTTAAAAAAAACATTTTCGCAAGATCGTTAAAACCGTTTGAAGCAATATTAAAAAAGAATAAAAAACGTCTTTTATGCTTTTTTACGCTTTAAAAACGAAATTAAACCCAAAAAGGGCGTTTTGCAAAATAAGCATTTTCAAGAAGATCGTTGAAATGTTCAAAAGACGCAATATTAATAAAACGAATAAAAAAAAATTCTCGTTTATGCGTTTTACGCTTTAAAACGCAGATTAAAGCTAAAAACGTGCTGTTTTGCTAAAATAAGCATTTTCGCTTTTTTGTTTGTTGAAAGTTCAAAAAAAGAAATATTAATAAAAACGAAAAATTTAAAAATTGTCGTTTTATGCTGTTTTACGCTTTAAAAACGCAGAAAAACTAAAAACGTGCTGTTTTGCTAAAATCATTTTCAAGATTTTAGACGTTTTCGTTAAATAGACGAATAAAAAAACGAAAATAAAATTTTTCGTTTTATGCTACGCGAAAACGCGTTTAAAGCTAAAAACGTGTTTTGGGCCAAAAGGCATTTTCAAGCTTTTTGATCGTTGAAATCGTTCAATAAAAGTTTAATAAAAACAATAAAAAAAATTTTCTGTTTTAGGTTTCGCTTAAACCAGATTGTAAAAAGGGCTGTTTTCTAAAGCATTTTCAAGCTTTTTTAGATCGTGAAATCGTTCAAAGACGCAATAAAAAAAAACGAAAAAAAAAAAATTTGTCGTTTTATGCTTTTTTACGCGTTAAACGCAGATTGAAAAGGGCTTTTTGCAAAATGATTTTCGCTTTTTTTAGATCGTTAAAATCGTTCAAAATAACGCTATTAAAAAAAACAATAAAAAAAAAACGTCGTTTTATTGTTTAGGGTTAAAACGCAGATTCCAAAACGTGGGGGTTTTTTGCTTTTTCAGCATTTTAATGTTAAATCGTTCAAAAAGAGCAATATTAATAAAAACAAAAAAAAAAAAATTTCCGTTTTATGTGTTTTAGGGCTTAAAACGCAGATTAAAGCTCAAAACGTGCTGTTTTGCTAAAAAACATTTTCGCATTTTAATGTTAAATCGTTCAAAAGACGCAATATTAATAAAAGTTAAAAATTTCCGGTTTTATGCGTTTTTAGGGTTAAAAACGCTGATTAAAGCTAAAACGGCTGTTTTGCTAAAATAAGCATTTTAAAGCATTTTAGACTTTGGGAAACCCCAAATAGACGCAATATTAAAAAAACAAAAAAAAAATTCCGTTTTTTGCTTTTTTTACGCGTTAAAAGCAGATTTCCCAAAACGGCGTTTTGCAAAATAAGCATTTTCGAAGATGTTTGTCGTTCAAATAGAAGCAATATTAAAAAAAAAACAAATTTAATAAAAATTCGTCTTTTTTATGTTGTTTTACGCGTTAAAACGCAGATTAAAGCTCAAAACGTGCTGTTTTGCAAAATAAGCATTTTCAAGCATTTTAGATCGTTGATATCGTTCAAATAGACGCAATATTAATAAAAACGAATAATAAAAATTCGTCGTTTTATGCTGTTTTACGCGTTAAAGGCAGATTAAAGCTTCAAAACGTGCTGTTTTGCTAAAATAAGCATTTTCACATTTTGGATCGGAAATCGTTCAAATAAACAATATTAATAAAAAAGGGTTGTTTGTAAAGTAGGTTTACGATCGAGATGTTTACGTGATAACGTCTTATTGGTGATATAAGTTTTGTTTGTTGCAATTGTGAACATTTCCCCTGCACTTCACATTTTGTTTTCCCGTTGGCCCGCACATACAAACTTTTATCGGCCGATAAAACATTCAACGAAAACTTAACCGCACGAGAAAATCTCCTTTGGTATTCCGTTAGAGTGAGAGAGACGGAAGATCGATCAACTCACTGGGAACGCTATGACTGGCACGGAATGACTGGCAGCGCTCGAGATGAGACGGGAGATCGGTCCGCCCCTGGTATAACGAGAGGGGTCGGAATGACCGGCAGCGCTCGAGATGGACGGGAGATCGGTCCGTCTCTCTCTCGTTAATAAGAGGGATACCGCGATCGACCCTCGCTCGTGAACAGTTTCTGAACAGTCACCCAATAAAAAGATTTTAAAGACGTTATCACGTCAAAAACGAATAATAAAAATTGTCCCTTTTTATGCTGTTTTACCGTTAAAACGCAGATTAAAGCTCAAAACGTGCTGTTTTGCTAAAATAAGCATTTTTAAGCATTTTAGATCGTTGAAATCGTTCAAATAGAAGCAATATTAATAAAAACGAATAATAAAAATTCGTCGTTTTATGCTGTTTACGCGTTAAAACGCAGATTAAAGCCAAACGTGCTGTTTTAAAAATAAGATTTCCCCAAACATTTTAGATCGTTGAAATCGTTCAAATAGAAGCAATATTAATAAAAACGAATAATAAAAAATTGTCGTTTTTATGCTGTTTTACGCGTTAAAACGCAGATTAAAAGCTCAAAACGTGCTGTTTTGCTAAAAAAGCATTTTCAAGCATTTTAGATCGTTGAAATCGTTCAAATAGAAGCAATATTAAAAACGGGAAAAATAAAAATTTCGTCGTTTTTATGCTGTTTTACGCGTTAAAACGCAGATTAAAGCTCAAAACGTGCTGTTTTGCGTAAAATAAGCATTTTCAAGCATTTTAGATCGTTGAAATCGTTCAAATAGACGCAATATTAATAAAAACGAATAATAAAAACTCGTCGTTTTATGTTGTTTTACGCGTTAAAACGCAGATTAAAGCTCAAAACGGCTGTTTTGCTAAAATAACATTTTCAAGCATTTTAGATCGTTGAAATCGTTCAAATAGAAGCAATATTAATAAAAACAAATAACAAAAAAATTTGTCGTTTTATGTTTTTTTACGCGTTAAAACGCAGATTAAAGCTCAAACGTGCTGTTTTGCTAAAATAAGCATTTTCAGCATTTTAGATCGTTGAAATCGTTCAAATAGTAAAATTAAAAAAAAACGATAATAATAAATCGTCGTTTTATGTTTTTTTACGCGTTAAACGCAGATTAAAGCTCAAAACGGGTGTTTTGCTAAAATAGCTTTCAAGCATTTTAGATCGTTGAAATGTTCAAATAGACGCAATATTTATAAAACGAATAATAAAATTTCGTCGTTTTAATGCTGTTTTTCGCGTTAAAACGCAGATTAAAGCTCAAAACGTGCTGTTTTGCTAAAATAAGCATTTTCAAGCATTTTAGATCGTTGAAATCGTTCAAATAGACGCAATATTAATAAAAACGAATAATAAAAATTTCCTCGATTTTATGCTGTTTTACGCGATAAAACGCAGATTAAAAACTCAAAACGTGCTGTTTTGCTAAAATAAGCATTTTCAAGCATTTTAGATCGTTGAAATCCTTCAAATAGAAGCAAATTTTTAATAAAAACGAATAATAAAAATTCGTCGTTTTTATGGTTTTACGCGTTAAAACGCAGATTAAAGCTCAAAACGTGCTGTTTGGCTAAAATAAGCATTTTCAAGCATTTTAGATCGTTTAAATCGTTTCAAATAGAAACAAAATTAATAAAACGAATAATAAAAATCTCGTCGTTTGTATGCTGTTTTACGCGTTAAAACGCAGATTAAAAACTCAAAACCGCTGTTTTGCTAAAATAAGCATTTTCAAGCATTTTGATCGTTGAAATCGTTCAAATAGACGCAATATTAATAAAAACGAATAATAAAAAATTCGTCGTTTTATGCGTTTTCCGCGTTAAAACGCAGATTAAAAGCTCAAAAAAGTGCTGTTTTTCTAAAATAAGCATTTTCAAGCATTTTAGATCGTTGAAATCGTTCAAATAGACCCCAAAATTAATAAAAAAGAATAATAAAAATTTCGTCGTTTTTTTGCTGTTTTACGCGTTAAAACGCAAATTAAAGCTCAAACGTGCTGTTTGCAAAATAAGCATTTTCAAAACATTTTAGATCGTTGAAATCGTTCAAATAGACGAAATATTAATAAAAAACGAATAATAAAAATTGTCGTTTTTGCTGTTTTACGCGTTAAAACGCAGATTAAAAACCCCAAAACGTGCTGTTTTGCTAAAATAAGCATTTTCAAGCATTTTAGATCGTTGAAATCGTTCAAATAGAAGCAATATTAATAAAAACGAATAATAAAAAAAATTTGTCGTTTTTATGCTGTTTTACGCGTTAAAACGCAGATTTAGCTCAAAACGTGCTGTTTTGCTAAAATAAGCATTTTCAAGCATTTTAGATCGTTGGGAAAACGCTCAAATAGACGCAATAAAAATAAAACGAATAATAAAAATTTCGTCGTTTTTTTGCCGTTTTACGCGTTAAAACGCAGATTAAAAGCTCAAAACTGCTGTTTTGCTAAAATAAGCATTTTCAAGCATTTTAGATTGTGAAATCGTTCAAATAGACGCAATATTAAAAAAACGAGTAATAAATAATTCGTCGTTTTATGCTGTTTTACGCGTTAAAACGCAGGTTAAAGATCAAAACGTGCTGTTTTTTCTAAAATAAGCATTTTCAAGCATTTTAGATCGTTGAATCGTTCAAATAGAAGAATATTAATAAAAACGAATAATAAAAATTCGTCGTTTTATGCTGTTTTACGCGTTAAAACGCAGATTAAAGCTCAAAACTGCTGTTTTGCTAAAATAAGCATTTTCAAGAATTTTAGATCGTTGAAATGGTTCAAATAGACGCAATATTAATAAAAAACGAATAATAAAAATTTTGTCGTTTTTTTGCTGTTTTACGCGTTAAAACGCAGATTAAAGCTCAACACGTGCTGTTTTGCTAAAATAAGCATTTTCAAGCATTTTAGATCGTTGAAATCGTTCAAATAGAAGCAATTTAATAAAAACGAATAATAAAAAATCGTCGTTTTATGTGTTTACGCGTTAAAAACGCAGATTGAAACTCAAAAGTGCTGTTTTTACAAAAAAAAGCATTTTCAAGTATTTTAGATCGTTGAAATCGTTTAAATAGAAGCAATATTAATAAAAACGAATAATAATAAATTCGCATTTATAAGCGTTTTACGCGTTAAAACGCAGATTAAAGCTCAAACGTGCTGTTTTGCTAAAATAGTATTTTCAAGCATTTTAGATCGTTGAAACGTTCAAATAGACGCAATATTAATAAAAACGAATAATAAAAATTTCGTCGTTTTATGCTGTTTTACGCGTTAAAACCAGAATAAAACTCAAACGTCTTGTTTTGCTAAAATAAGCATTTTCAAGCATTTTAGACGTTGAAATCGTTCAAATAGAAGCAATTTATAAAACGTAATGAATAAAAATGTCGTTTTATGCTGTTTTACGCGAAAACGCAGATTAAAGCTCAAAACGTGCTGTTTTGCTAAAATGCATTTTCAAGCATTTTAGATCGTTGAAATCGTTCAAATAGACGCAATATTAATAAAAACGAATAATAAAAATTCGTCGTTTTATGCTGTTTTACGCGTTAAAACGCAAAATTAAAGCTCAAAACGTGCTGTTTTGCTAAAATAAGCATTTTCAAGCATTTTAGATCGTTGAAATCGTTCAAATAGAGCAATATTAATAAAAAGAATAATAAAAATTCGTCGTTTTATGCTGTTTTACGCGTTAAAACGCAGATTAAAGCTCAAAACGTGCAGTTTTCTAAAATAAGCATTTTCAAGCATTTTTAGATCGTTGAAATCGTTCAAATAGAAGCAATATTAATAAAAACGAATAATAAAAAATTCGTCGTTTTTATGCTGTTTTACGCGTTAAAACGCAGATTAAAGCTCAAAACGTGCTGTTTTGCTAAAATAAGCATTTTCAAGCATTTTAGATCGTTGAAACCCGTTCAAATAGAAGCAATATTAATAAAAAACGAATAATAAAAATTCGTCGTTTTATGCTGTTTTACGCGTTAAAACGCAGATTAAAAGCTCAAAACGTGCTGTTTTGCTAAAATAAGCATTTTCAAGCATTTTAGATCGTTGAAATCGTTCTAAATGAAGCAATATTAATAAAAACGAATAATAAAAATTCGTCGTTTTATGCTGTTTTACGCGTTAAAACGCAGATTAAAGCTCAAAACGTGCTGTTTTGCTAAAATAAGCATTTTCAAGCATTTTAGATCGTTGAAATCGTTCAAATAGACGCAATATTAATAAAAACGAATAATAAAATTTCGTCGTTTTATGCTGTTTACGCGTTAAAACGCTGATTAAAGCTCAAACGTGCTGTTTTGCTAAAATAAGCATTTCAAGCATTTTGATCGTTGAAATCGTTCAAATAAAGCAATATTAATAAAAACGAATAATAAAAATTCGTCGTTTTATGTTGTTTTACGCGTTAAAACGCAGATTAAAGCTCAAAACGTGCTGTTTTGCTAAAATAAGCATTTTCAAGCATTTTAGATCGTTGAAATCGTTCAAATAGAAGCAATATTAATAAAAACGAATAATAAAAATTCGTCGTTTTATGCTGTTTTACGCGTTAAAACGCAGATTAAAAGCTCAAAACGTGCTGTTTTGCTAAAATAAGCATTTTCAAGCATTTTAGATCGTTGAAATCGTTCAAATAGACGCAATATTAATAAAAACAATAATAAAAATTCGTCGTTTATACTGTTTTTACGCGTTAAAACGCAGATTAAAGCTCAAACGTGCTGTTTTGCTAAATAAGCATTTTCAAGCATTTTAGATCGTTGAAATCGTTCAAATAGACGCAATATTAATAAAAACGAATAATAAAAAATTCGTCGTTTTATGCTGTTTTACGCGTTAAAACGCAGGTTAAAGATCAAAACGTGCTGTTTTGCTAAAATAAGCATTTTCAAGCATTTTAGATCGTTGAAATCGTTCAAATAGACGCAATATTAATAAAAACAAATAATAAAAATTCGTCGTTTTATGCTGTTTTACGCGTTAAAACGCAGATTAAAGCTCAAAACGTGCTGTTTTGCTAAAATAAGCATTTTCAAGCATTTTAGATCGTTGAAATCGTTCAAATAGACGCAATATTAATAAAACGAATAATAAAAATTCGTCGTTTTATGCTGTTTTACGCGTTAAAACGCAGATTAAAGCTCAAAACGTGCTGTTTTGCTAAAATAAGCATTTTCAAGCATTTTAGATCGTTGAAATCGTTCAAATAGAAGCATATTAATAAAAAACGAATAATAAAAATTCGTCGTTTTATGCTGTTTTACGCGTTAAAACGCATGATTAAAACTCAAAATTGCTGTTTTGCTAAAATAAGCATTTTCAAGATTTTAGATCGTTGAAACGTGGTTCAAATAGACGCAATATTAATAAAAACGAATAATAAAAATTCGTCGTTTTATGCTGTTTTACGCGTTAAAACGCAGATTAAGCTCAAAACGTGCTGTTTTGCTAAAATAAGCATTTTCAAGCATTTTAGATCGTTGAAATCGTTCAAATAGAAGCAATATTAATAAAAACAATAATAAAAATTCTGTCGTTTTTAGCTGTTTTACGCGTTAAAACGCAGATTAAAAGCTAAAACATGCTGTTTTTGTTTAAAATAAGCATTTTAATTTTAAGTAAATCGTTCAAATAGACGCAATATTAATAAAAACAAATAATAAAAATTTCGTCGTTTTATGACTGTTTTACGCGTTAAAACGCAGATTAAAAGCCCAAAACGTGCTGTTTTGCTAAAATAAGCATTTTCAAGCATTTTAGATCGGGGAAATCGTTAAAAAGGGCAAATATTAAAAAAAACGAATAATAAAAATTGTCTTTTTTATGCTGTTTTACGCGTTAAAACGCAGATTAAAGCCCAAAACGTGCTGTTTTGCTAAAAAAAAGACAAGCATTTTAGATCGTTGAAATCGTTAAATAGACGCAATAAAAAAAAAAAACGAATAAAAAATTTTGCCGTTTTATGTTTTTTTTAGCTTTAAAAAACGCAGAATAAACCCTCAAAACGTGCTTTTTTTGCAAAAATTTAAGCTTTTTCCCTTTTTGAGGGAAATGTTCAAATAGATGCAATATTAATAAAAACGAATAAAAAAAATTTCGTCGTTTTATGTTTTTTTAGGGGCGAAAACGCAAATTGGCTAAAAACGTGCTGTTTTTAAAATAAGAATTTTTCAAGCATTTTAGATCGTTAAAACCGTTCAAATAGAAGAAAATTTTAAAAAAAACGAATAATAAAAAATTCGTCGTTTTTATGTTGTTTTACGCGTTAAAGGCAGGTTAAAGATCAAACGTGCTTTTTTTCCAAAAAAAAACATTTTCAAGCATTTTAGATCGGGGAAATCGTTCAAATAGAAGAATATTAAAAAAAAAACGAATAATAAAA
The DNA here is from genome assembly GCF_025399875.1 of Dalotia coriaria. Classification (NCBI taxonomy): domain Eukaryota; kingdom Metazoa; phylum Arthropoda; class Insecta; order Coleoptera; family Staphylinidae; genus Dalotia; species Dalotia coriaria. The sequence continues at coordinate 9,440 of NW_027046554.1, read as the reverse complement.
AAATTGTCTTTTTTATGTTGTTTTACGCTTTAAAAAACGAAATTAAAGCTAAAAATGTGCTTTTTTGCTCAAATAAGCATTTTCAAGAATTTTAGATCGTTGAAATGGTTCAAATAGATGCAAATTAATAAAAACGAAAAATTTAAAAATTTCGTCGTTTTTTTAGTTTTACGCTTTAAAAAACGCAGTTTAAAAGCTAAAAACGTGCTGTTTTTTAAAATAAGCGTTTTCGGGCATTTTAGATCGTTGAAACGTTCAAATAGAAGCAAATATTAAAAAAAAACGAAAAAAAAAAAGGGTCGTTTTATGCTTTTTTTACGGTTAAAACGCAGATTAAACTCAAAACGTGCGTTTTGCTAAAAAAACATTTTAAAAGCATTTTAGATCGTTAAATTTTTTTCCCAAAAGACGAAAATAAAAAAAAACGAATAAAAAAAATTTGTCTTTTTTTATGTTTTTTTAGGGTTAAAACGCAGAAAAAAAGCTAAAAACTTCTTTTTTGCAAAAATAAGTTTTCCAACTTTTTTAGACCTTTGGGAAATGTTCAAATAGATGCAATTTAAAAAACGAATAAAAAAATTTTTCCCCGTCTTTTTTATGCTGTTTTACGCGTTAAAACGCAGAAAAAAACCCTAAAACGTGCGTTTTGCAAAAAGGGCTTTTTTTCAAGCTTTTTTAGATCGTTGAAACTTTTAAATAGAAGAAATATTAAAAAAAAACGAATAATAAAAATTCGCCCTTTTTTATTTTGTTTTACGCGTTAAAACGAGATTAAAGCTCAAAACGTGCTTTTTTAAAGCAAAAAAAGTTTTTAAAAATTTTTAGATCGTTGAAACCCGTTAAAATTTTCCCAAATTTAATAAAAACGAATAAAAAAAAATTTGTCATTTTTATGTTTGTTTGCGTTAAAACGCAGATTAAAAACCAAAGGGGTCCTTTTTTGCTAAAAAAATTTTCAAGCTTTTTAATCGGAAATCGTTCAAAAGACGCAATAAAAAAAAAAAAAAAATTTCGCCTTTTTTATCCCTTTTTTCCCGTTAAAAGGGCAGTTTAAAAACCAAAAAGTGCTGTTTTGCTAAAATAAATTTTCAAGCATTTTATATCGTTGAAATCGTTCAAATAGAAGCAATATTAAAAAAAACGAATAAAAAAAAAAATTCGTCGTTTTATGTTTTGTTTTCGCGTTAAAAAGGCAAAATTAAAACTAAAAACGTGCTGTTTTGTTTAAAAAAAACTTTTTCAAGCATTTTAGATCGTTGAAATCTTTCCCCAAATAGACGAAATTTTTTTAAAAAAAGGGGGAAAATTTGGTTTTTCCCTGTTTTACGCGTTAAAGGGGGGGGAAAAATAAAAACGGGTTTTTTTGTTTTAAAAAAAAAGCATTTTCAAGCTTTTTTAGATCTTTTAAAAATCGTTCAAATAGAAGCAATATTAAAAAAAAAACGAATAAAAAAAATTTTGTTTTTTTTATGCTGTTTTACGCGTTAAAACGCAGTTTAAAAAGCTCAAAACGTGCTTTTTTTGCAAAAAAAAACATTTTAAAACTTTTTTAGATCTTTTAAACCGTTCAAAATAAACGCAATTTTAAATTTAAAAACAAATTTAAAAAAAATTTTTCCCTTTTTTTTTGCGGTTTTACGGGGAAAACCCCAATTAAAAACTAAAAACGGCGTTTTCCCCAAAAAGATTTCCGGCATTTTTGACGTTGAAATCGTTCAAATAAAAGCAATATTAAAAAAAACGAATAAAAAAAAATTGCCTTTTTTATGCGGACGGGGGAAAAAGGCAGATTAAACCAAAACGTGTTTTTTTTTAAAAAAAAAGCATTTTCAAGCTTTTTTAGATCGTTGAAATCGTTCAAATAGACGCAATATTAATAAAAACAAATAATAAAAATTTCGCCTTTTTTAATGCTTTTTTTCTTTTAAAACCAAAATTAAAAAGCCCTGTTTTTTAAAAAAATAAGCATTTTCAAGCTTTTTAGATCGTTGAAATCGTTCAAATAGACGAATTTTTAAAAAACGAATAAAAAAAAATTTCGTCGTTTTATGCTGTTTTAGGGTTTAAAACGGCCGGGCAAAAAAGGGTTTAACTTTTTTATATCGTTGAAATCGTTCAAAAGACGCAAAAATTAAAAAAAAAAATAAAAAAAATTCGTCTTTTTTATGCTTTTTTTACGCGTTAAAACGCAGTTTAAAAACTCAAAACGTGCTTTTTTGCTAAAATAAGATTTTCAAAGCATTTTAGATCTTTGGGAAATCTTTTCAAATAGAAGAAAAATTAAAAAAACGAAAATAAAAATTCGTCGTTTTATGCTGTTTTCGCTTTAAAAACGAGATTAAAGCTAAAAAGGGCTGTTTTCCCTAAAATAAGCATTTTCAAGCATTTTTATATCGTTAAAATTCTTTAAAAATTGGGCAATATTAAAAAAAACGAATAAAAAAAATTTCGTCGTTTTTATAATTTTTACGCGTTAAAACGAGATTAAAAAAACGTGCTGTTTTGTTTTAAAATAAAAGGCATTTTCAAGCTTTTATAGATCTTTGGGGAAATGGGTTCAAATAGACGCAATATTAATAAAAACGAATAATAAAAATTCGTCGTTTTATGCTGTTTTGCGCGTTAAAACGCGGGTTTAAAAAGCTAAAAACGTCTGTTTTGCAAAAATAAGCTTTTTTAAAGGCAAAGGGGTTGAAATCGTTCAAATAGACGCAATATTAATAAAAAAACGAATAAAAAAAAAATTTTCGTTTTATGTTTCCGCTTTAAAAACGCAGTTTAAAAACTAAAAACGTGCTTTTTTGTTTTAAAAATGGCAATTTTTGCATTATAGACGTTGGAAATCGATCAAATAAAAACAATATTAAAAAAAACGAATAATAAAATTTTGTCTTTTTTTATGCTGCCGCGCGTTAAACCCCGGTTAAAACTAAAAAGGGCTGTTTTGCTAAAATATGCTTTTTTTCGCTTTTTTTAGATCGTTGAAATCGTTTAAATAGAAGAATATTAAAAAAAACGAAGAAAAAAAAATTCGTCATTTTTATGCTGTTTTACGCTTTAAAAACGCAGATAAAACTAAAAACGGTTTTTTGCTAAAAAAAACTTTTTTCGCCAGATCGTTGAAATCGTTCAAATAGACGCAAATATTAATAAAAAACGAATAAAAAAAATTTTGCCGTTTTATGCTTTTTTTTACGTTAAAACCCCAGAAAAAAAGCTCAAAACGTGCTGTTTTGCTAAAAAAAGGCATTTTCAAGCTTTTTAGATCGTTGAAATCGTTCAAATAGAAGCAATATTAATAAAAAAAAGAATAATAAAAAATTTTGTCTTTTTATGCTGTTTTACGCGTTAAAACGAAATTAAAAAAACTCAAAACGTGCTTTTTTTGCTAAAATAAGTTTTTTTCAAGCTTTTTTAGATCGTTGAAATCGTTAAAAATAGGAAATTTAAAAAAAATAAAAAAATTCGTCTTTTTTATGCTTTTTTTACGCGTTAAAACGCAAAAATTTTTTCCAAAAACGTGTTTTTGGGCAAAATAAGCATTTTCAAGCTTTTTTAGATCGGAAACCGTTAAAATAAAATATTAAAAAAAAACGAATAAAAAAAAATTCGTCGTTTTTAGGGCTGTTTACGCTTTAAAAACGCAGTTTAAAAACTCAAAACGTGCTTTTTTTGCTAAAATAAGCTTTTTTCAAGCTTTTTTAATCGTTGAAATGGTTTAAATAAAAGCAATTTTTAATAAAAACGAATTATAAAAAATTGTCGTTTTATGTTTTTTTTACGCGTTAAAACCAGATTAAAAGCTCAAAACGTGCTGTTTTGGGGAAAACATTTTCAAGCATTTTAGATCGTTAAATCTTTTAAAATTAAAAATTTAATAAAAAATAAAAAGGGAATAAAAAAAAATTTCGTCGTTTTTAAAATTGTTTTACGCTTTAAAAAACGCAGTTTAAAAAGCTCAAACGTGCTGTTTTGCTAAAAAAAATTTTCCCGGTTTTTTAGATCTTTTGAAATCGTTCAAATAGAAGAATTATTAAAAAAAACGAATAAAAAATTTTCGTCTTTTTTTATGCTTTTTTACGCGTTAAACGCAGTTTAAAAACTCGGGGGGCTTTTTTTAAAAAGGCTTTTTAAACTTTTTTAGACGTTGAAATCTTTCCCAAATAGACGCAAAAAAAATAAAAAATAAAAAAAAATTTGTTTTTTTTGTTTTTACGGGCCCAAAAAACCAAAACGTGCTGTTTTGCTAAAATAAGCTTTTTCAAGCATTTTAGATCGTTAAAATTTCGTTCAAATGGGAGGGAATTAAATAAAACGAATAATAAAATTTCTTTTTTTTTTTAAAAAGCTGTTTTACGCTTTAAAAACGCGGGTTTAAAAACCCCAAAAAAACGTGTTGTTTTGTTTAAAAAAAACATTTCAATTTTAGATCGGGGAAACCTTTTAAAATAAAAAATTAATAAAAGGGGGAATAAAAAAAATTCCCAAAATTTTTGTTTTTAGGGTTAAAAAGGCGTTGGCTCAAACGTTTTGTTTTGCTAAAATGAGCTTTTTTCAAGCTTTTTTAGATCGTTAAAACGTTCAAAAGACGAATATTAATAAAAACGAATAATAAAAATTTCCGTTTTATGTTTTGTTTTACGCGTTAAAACCCCAAAATTAAAACTAAAAACGGGCCTTTTTAAAATAAAAGCTTTTTTAAAATTTTAAATCTTTGGGAAATCTTTTCAAATAGACGCAATATTAATAAAACCGAATTTAAAAATTTCGTGTTTTTATGCTGTTTTTGCTTTAAAAACGCAGAGAAAACCCCAAAAACGTGCTGTTTTGCTAAAATAAGCATTTTCAAGCATTTGAGATCGTTGAAATCGTTCAAATGAAACATTAATAAAAACGAATAAAAAAAATTCGCCTTTTTTTTAAGCGTTTTACGCTTTAAAAAGCAGTTTAAAAACTAAAAACGTGCTGTTTTGCAAAAAAGATTTTCAAGCTTTTTACATGGGTTAAAATTTCCAAATAAGGCCGTCCCTTAAAAAGGGAATAAAAAAAAATTGTGGGTTTTTAAAAGTTGTTTTCCCTTAAAACGCGGGTTAAAAAGCTAAAAAACGTGCTGTTTTGCTAAAATAACACCTTCAAGCTTTTTTAGATCGTTAAATGAAATAAAACCAATATTAAAAAAAACGAATAATAAAAATTGTCTTTTTTATGCTTTTTTCGCGTTAAAACGCAGTTTAAAAACTAAAAACTTTGCGGCAACCAAGCTTTCGGCTTTTAGATCGTTGAAACCCGTTCAAAAAGACGCAATTTTAAAACGAATAATAAAAAACGTGGGTTTTTTGCTGGGTTTAAAAAGGCAGAAAAAAGCTCAAAAACGGCTGTTTTGTTTAAAAAGCTTTTTCAATCATTTTAGATCGTTGAAATCGTTAAAATAGAAGCAATATTAAAAAAAACCGAATAAAAAAATTTTCCGTGTTTTTTGTTGTTTTAGGGTTAAAACGCAGATTAAAACTAAAAACCCTTTTTCCCAAAATAAGCTTTTTCCCCCTTTTTTAGTCTTTGGGAAACTTAAAAAGGGGCGCTAAAAAAAAAAAACGAATAATAAAAATTTCGTTGTTTTTTGCGTTTGCTTTTCCCCCCAGAATAAACCCTAAAAACGTCCCGTTTTGCTAAAATAAGCATTTTAAAAGATTTTTTGATCGTTGAAACCCGCCCAAAAGAAGAAAATTTTAATAAAAACGAATAATAAAAAAAAACGCCTTTTTTATGCTTTTTTACGCAAAAAAAACGCAGTTTAAAAGCCTCAAAACGGCTGTTTTGTTTTAAAAATGGTTTTCAAGCATTTTAAAATCGTTGAAATCGTTCAAAAAAAGCAATATTAATAAAAAAACGAATAAAAAAAAATTCGTCGTTTTTATGCTATTTTACGCATTAAAACGCAGATTAAAGCCCCAAAACGTGCTGTTTTGTTTTAAAATAACCCATTTTAAAAGCATTTTAGATCGTTGAAACCCGTTCAAATAGACGCAAATATTAAAAAAAAAAAAAAAAATTTCGTCTTTTTTTATGTTGTTTTACGCTTTAAAAAACGCGATTAAAGCTCAAAACGTGCTGTTTTGCTAAAATAAAGCATTTTCAAGCTTTTTAAAGATCGTTAAAACCGTTCAAATAGGGCTTTAAAAAAAACGAATAATAAAAATTGTCTTTTTTATGCTTTTTTTTTTACGCTTTAAAAAACACAGTTTAAAAAGCTAAAAAAGGGCTTTTTTTGCTAAAAAAAACATTTTCAAAAAAATTTTAGATCGGGGAAATCGGGGTAGAAGCAAATATTAAAAAAAACGAATAAAAAAAAATTGTCTTTTTTTATGTTTTTAGGGTTAGAACCAGATTAAAGCTCAAAACGTGCTGTTTTCAGAATAAGCATTTTCAAGCATTTTAGATCGTTGAAATCGTTCAAATAGCCCAAAATATTAATAAAAACGAATAAAAAAAAATTTCCCCGGGGTTTTTTATGCTGTTTTACGCTTTAAAAAACGCAGATTAAAGCTAAAAAACGTGCTGTTTTGTTTAAAATAAGAAATTTTCAAGCTTTTTAGATCGTTGAAATCGTTCAAATAGAAGCTATTTTAAAAAAAAAAACGAATAAAAAAAAAATTCGTCTTTTTTATCCTGTTTTCCCGTTAAAACGCAGATTAAAGCTAAAAAACGTCCCGATTTGCAAAAATTTAAAGCTTTTTTCAAGCATTTTAGATGTTGAAATGTTTAAAAAAAAGCAATATTAATAAAAACGAATAATAAAAATTGGTATTTTTATGTTTTTTTTACGCTTTAAAAAGGGGGGGATTAAAGCTCAAAACGTGCTGTTTTGCTAAAATAAGCATTTTCAAGCATTTTCGATCGTTGAAATCGTTCAAATAGACGCAATATTAATAAAAACGAATAATAAAAATTTCGTCGTTTTTTATGCTGTTTTACGCGTTAAAACGCAGATTAAAGCTCAAAACGTGCTGTTTTGCTAAAATAAGCATTTTCAAAGCATTTTAGATCGTTGAAATCGTTCAAATAGAAGCAATATTAATAAAAACGAATAATAAAAATTCGTCGTTTTATGCTGTTTTACGCGTTAAAACGCAGATTAAAACTCAAAACGTGCTGTTTTGCTAAAAAGCATTTTCAAGCATTTTATATCGTTGAAATCGTTCAAATAGAGCAATATTAATAAAAACGAATATAAAAAATTCGTCGTTTTATGCTGTTTTACGCGTTAAAACGCAGATTAAAGACTCAAAACGTGCTGTTTTGCTAAAATAAGCATTTTCAAGCATTTTAGATCGTTGAAATCGTTAAATAGAAGCAATATTAATAAAACGAATAATAAAAAATTCGTCATTTTTATGCTGTTTTACGCGTTAAAAGAAAGATTAAAGCTCAAAACGTGCTGTTTTGCTAAAATAAGCATTTTCAAGCATTTTAGATCGTTGAAATCGTTCAAATAGACGCAATATTAATAAAACGAATAATAAAAATTTCGTCGTTTTTATGCTGTTTTACGCGTTAAAACGCAGATTAAAGCTCAAAACGTGCTGTTTTGCTAAAATAAGCATTTTCAAGCATTTTTAGATCGTTGAAATCGTTCAAATAGAAGCAATATTAATAAAAACGAATAATAAAAATTTCGTCGTTTTTATGCTGTTTTACGCATTAAAACGCAGATTAAAACTCAAAACGTGCTGTTTTGCTAAAATAAGCATTTTCAAGCATTTTAGATCGTTGAAATCGTTCAAATAGACGCAATATTAATAAAAACGAATAATAAAAAATTCGTCGTTTTTATGCTGTTTTACGCGTTAAAACGCAGATTAAAGCTCAAAACGTGCTGTTTTGCTAAAATAAAGCATTTTCAAGCATTTTAGATCGTTGAAATCCGTTTAAATAGAAGCAATATTAATAAAAACGAATAATAAAAATTCGTCATTTTATGCTGTTTTACGCGTTAGCAAATTAAAGCTCAAAACGTGCTGTTTTGCTAAAATAAGTAGTCTTGAAATCGTTTCGAATAGACGCAATAAAATAAAAACGAAAATAAAAGTTTTCGTTGTTTTATGCATTTAGTCGTTAAACGTAAAGCTCAAAACGCTTTTTAAAAAAGAATTTAAATGCATTTTAGATCGTTGAAATCGTTCAAATAGAACAGCAATTAAAACCAATAATAAAAACGTCGTTTTAATGATTTTTCAGCATTTAAAACGTTAAACTTCAAAATGCTGTTTAAAATAAAGCGTTTTCAAGCATTTTAGATCGTTGAAATCGTTCAAATTAAGCAATAAAAGAGAATAAAACAAATATGCTCGTTTTTATGCTATTTTACGCATATTGAGATTAAACGTCAAAATGACTTTTTAAAATAAGCATTTTCAAGCATTAGATCGTTGAAATCGTTTCACAATAGAGCAATATAATAAAAACAAAAAAATTTTGCTATTTAATGCGTTTTTAGCGTTTAAACGCTGATTAAAGTCAAAACGTGCTTTTTACAAAAAATATTTTCAAGCATTTTAGATCGTTGAAATAGTTTACATTAAAGCAATATTAAAAACGAATAAAAAAATTCGTTTTTTGCTAAAATAATTTTACGCATTAAAACACGTTAAACTTCAAAAGTGCTGGTTTAGCTAAAATAAAAAGCATTTTCAAGCATTTTGATCGTTGAATCGTTTGAAATAGTAAGCAATATTAATAAAAACAAAATAAAAATTTCAGTTTCATTTTCTGATTTTAGCGTTAGAACGCAGATAGCAAAAAGGCATTTTATAGAAAGATAAAAAATTTCGTCATTTTTAGTTTTACGCATTAAATCCAATTAAAGCAATTAAAAACGAATAATAAAAATTTAGATTTTACATGCTGTTTTACGTGTTAAACGCGAAATAAAGCTATAATAATAACGTTTAATAAAATTACATGTTTTAAGCTTTTTAGACGTTGAAAATCTTCAAATAGAGCTTTATTAAAAAACGATTTTAAAAATTCGTCGTTTAATCGTTCAATTGACGCAAACGCAGATTAAATCTAAAAGTGCTGATTTTTTAAAATGCTTTTCAAAGCATTTTAAAGCGTTAGAAATCGTTTAAATAGCTAAAATTAAAAGATTTAAAAAATTTCGTCTTTTTAATGCTTTAACGCTTAAAACGATAAAAACGAATAAAAATTCGTTTTGATAAAATACAGTTTTACGCGTTAAATCGTAGATTAAATCGTTCAAATAGACGAAATATTAATAAAAAAGATTAATAAAAATTTAATCGTTGTTTTCGTTTAAATAAAAGCAATATTAAAAAACTAAAAATTCGTCTTTTTATAACTTTTACGCGTTAAAACGCAGATTAAAGCTCAAAACGTGCTGTTTTGATAAAATAAAGCATTTTCAAGCATTTTTGGGTTTC
>NW_027046553.1:0-23566 GCF_025399875.1 Dalotia coriaria | reverse complement strand
CGTTAAAACCTTAAAACCGGCAAAAATTTTAAGTTTTTGACGTTGAAACGCCAAATAGACGCAATTAAAATAAAAACGAATAATAAAAATTTCGTCGTTTTTATGCTGTTTTACGCGTTAAAACGCAGATTAAAGCTCAAAACGTGCTGTTTTGCTAAAATAGCATTTTCAAGCATTTTAGATCGTTGAAATCGTTCAAATAGAGCTAATAATAAAAAACGAATAATAAAATTGTCGTTTTATGCTGTTTTACGCGTTAAAACGCAGATTAAAGCTCAAAACGTGCTGTTTTGCTATAAAATAAGCATTTTCAAGCATTTTGATCGTTGAAATCGTTCAAAAGAAGCAATATTAATAAAAACGAATAATAAAAATTTCGTCGTTTTATGTGTTTTACGCGTTAAACGCAGATTAAAGCTCAAAACGTGCTGTTTTGCTAAAATAAGCATTTTCAAGCATTTTAGATCGTTGAAATCGTTCAAATAGACGCAATATTAATAAAAAACGAATAATAAAATTTCGTCGTTTTTAAAATAAGCTTGTTTTAAACGCGTTAAAACGCAGATTAAAGCTCAAACGTGCTGTTTTGCTAAAATAAGCATTTTCAAGCATTTTAGATCGTTGAAATCGTTCAAATAGACGCACATTAATAAAAACGAATAATAAAAATTCGCGTTTTATGCTGTTTTACGCGTTAAAACGCAGATTAAAAGCTCAAAACGTGCTGTTTTGCTAAAATAAGCATTTTCAAGCATTTTAGATCGTTGAAATCGTTCAAATAGAACGCAATATTAAAAAAAACGAATAATAAAAATTCTCGTCGTTTTATGCTGTTTTACGCGTTAAAACGCAGATTAAAGCTCAAAACGTGCTGTTTTGCTAAAATAAGCATTTTCAAGCATTTTAGATCGTTGAAATCGTTCAAATAGACGCAATATTAATAAAAAACGAATAATAAAAATTTCGTCTGCGTTTTATGCTGTTTTACGCGTTAAAACGCAGAATAAAAGCTCAAAACGTGCTGTTTTGCTAAAATAAGCATTTTAGATCGTTGAAATCGTTCAAATAGAAGCAATATTAATAAAACGAATAATAAAAATTTCGTCTTTTTTATGCTGTTTTACGCGTTAAAACGCAGATTAAAGCTCAAAACGTGCTGTTTTGCTAAAATAAGCATTTTCAAGCATTTTAGATCGTTGGAATCGATCCAAATAGACGCAATATAATAAAAACGAATAATAAAAATTTCGTCGTTTTTATGCTGTTTTACGCGTTAAAACGCAGATTAAAGCTCAAAACGTGCTGTTTGCTAAAATAAGCATTTTCAAGCATTTTAGATCGTGAAATCGTTCAAATAGAGCAATATTAATAAAAACGAATAATAAAAATTCGTCGTTTTATGTGTTTTACGCGTTAAAACGCGATTAAAGCTCAAACGTGCTGTTTTCTAAAATAAGCATTTTCAAGCATTTTGATCGCTGAAATCGTCAAATAGACGCAATTTATAAAACGAATAATAAAAATTTCTGCGTTTTATGTTGATTACGCTTAAAACGCAGATTAAAAGCTCAAAACGTGCTTTTTGTAAAATAAGCATTTTCAAGCATTTTAAATCGTTGAAATCGTTCAAATAGACGCAAATAATAAAAACGAATAATAAAACCCCCGTCTTTTTATGCTGTTTTACGCTTAAAACGCAGATTAAAGCTCAAAACGTGCTTTTTGCTAAAATAAGCATTTTCAAGCATTTTAGATCGTTGAAATCGTTCAAATAGACGCAATATTAATAAAAACGAATAATAAAAATTTCGTCGCTTTTATGCTGTTTTACGCGTTAAAACGCAGATTAAAGCTCAAACGTGCTGTTTTGCTAAAATAAGCATTTTCAAGATTTGATCGTTGAAATCGTTCAATAGAAGCAATATTAATAAAAAACAATAATAAAATTTCGTCCGTTTTATGCTGTTTACGCTTTAAAAACGCGATTAAAAAGCTCAAAACGTGCTTTTTTGCTAAAATAAGCATTTTCGCATTTTAGATCGTTGAAATCGTTCAAATAGAAGCAATATTAATAAAAACGAATAATAAAAAATTCGTCGTTTTATGTGTTTTACGCGTTAAAACGCAGATTAAAAGCTCAAAACGTTGTTTTGCTAAAATAAGCATTTTCAAGCATTTTAGATCGTTGAAATCGTTCAAATAGAGCAATATTAATAAAACGAATAATAAAAATTCGTCGTTTTATGCTGTTTTACGCGTTAAAACGCAGATTAAAAGCTCAAACGTGCTGTTTTGCTAAAATAAGCATTTTCAAGCATTTTGATCGTTGAAATCGTTCAATAGACGCAATATTAAAAAAACGAATAAAAAAAATTTGTCGTTTTATGCTGTTTTACGTTAAAACGCAGATTAAAGCTCAAAACGTGCTGTTTTGCAAAAATAAGCATTTTCAAGCATTTTAGATCGTTGAAATCGTTCAAATAGACGTACATATAAAATAAAAACGAATAATAAAATTTCGTCGTTTTATGCTGTTTTACGCGTTAAAACGGCAGAATAAAGTTTCAAAACGTGCTGTTTTGCTAAAATAAGCATTTTCAAGCATTTTAGATCGTTGAAATCTTTCAAATAGAGCAATATTAATAAAAAAAAAAAAAAAAAAAATTTTTTTAGTGTTTTAGCTTTTAAACCGTTAAAAGCTCAAAAGGCTTTTAAAATAATATTTTCCTTTTATGTTCCTCTAAAAGAAATTTAAAACTAATAAGTAAAAAAATTGTCGTTTTTGTTTTTACGTTAAAAACCAAAAAAAAAAATTTTTTGAAAAATCTTTTAACGTTAATTTCAAATTAAAAACGAAAATAAAATTTATAAACGTTTTTAAAAATCAGCGTTTATGCTGTTACGCTAAAACGTGTATTATGCTAAAATGCTTTTTAAGCTAATTTTGATTTAATCGTTAAATCTCAATATTAAAATATAATAAAAACAATAAAAAATTTTCTTTTATGTTCTGTTTACGCGTTAAAACGCAATATAAAATGCTGTTTTCTAAAATAAGTTTTCAAATTTTAATCGTTGAAATCGTTCAAATGGAATATAAAAAAGAATAATAAAAATTCGTTTTTAAGTTTTACGTTTAAAAGGATTATAAAGCTAACGTAAGTTTTCAAATAAGCATTTTCAACATTTTAAATCGTTGAAATCGTTCAAATCGTAATTTAAAAAACGAATAATAAAAATTCGTTTTTATGCTTTTTACGGTTAAGTATTACGCGTTAAAACGTCAATTAATTCTAAAATACTTTTCAAATTTTAAATGTTGAAATGTAATAGAGATTAAAAATCGAATAAAAAATTTACTTAATCGATATTAAAGTAATACCGTTTTGTTAAAGCTTATAAACGCTGATTTTTAAAACTAAATTTAAGCGTTTTATTGATAAATTAAATTAAGCAATTATATAAAAGATTAATAAAAAATTAATTTAAATGTTTTAGCAAATACGCAGTTTTAAGCTTCAAACGTGTGTTATGCAAAATAAGATTTTAAAGTTTAATGTTAAATAGCAATTTTAAGTTTAAGTAAAATTTAAAATTACGTTTTTTTTTTTTAAACAATTAAAAAAACTCATATATGTTTTACTTAAAACGCATATTAAAGCCAAAAAGATGTTAAACTAAAAATAGATTTTCAATTTTAGATGTTAAATCGTTCAAATAGACGCATTATTAAAAAAAACATAAAATTTCGTCGTTTTAGCTTGTTAAGCGTTAAAACGAATAAATAAAACGTGCTGATTTCGCTTAAAGAAATTTTAAATTTTAGATGTTATCGTTCAAATAAGATTTTAAGCTTAAAAACGAATAAAATTCGATCGTTTAGTTTAACGCTTAAAACGCTATAAAGTTAAACGTGCTGTTTTCTAAAATAAGCATATTTCAAGATTTTAGATCGTTGAAATGCATTCAAAATAAGATTAAAAACGATTTAATAAAATTTTTTATGCTGATTAGCGTTAAAACGCAGAATAAAAGCTTTCAATAAACGCAGTTTTTCAAAACATTATTTTCAACATTTTATCGTGCAATTAATAGAATTAAATATTAATAAAAACGAAATAATAAAAATTTCTGTTTTTGCTGTTTTACGGTTAAAACGAGATTAAACCAAAACGTGTTTGCTAAAATAAGCATTTTAAGTTATAGCTGAAATCGTTAAATAGTCGCAATTTCAAAAAACGAATAATAAAAATCTGCGTTTTTAAATGCGTTTTACGTTTAAAACGCAGATTAAAGCTCAAACGTGCTGTTTTGTAAAAAAGCATTTTCAAGCATTTTAGATCGTTGAAACGTTCAAATAGACGCAATATAATAAAAACGAATAATAAAAATTTCGTCGTTTTATGTTTTTACGCGTTAAAACGTTAAAAGTCAAAACGTGCTGTTTTAAAATAAGCATTTTCAAGATTTTAGATCGTTGAAATCGATCAAATAGAATATTAATAAAAAATAATAAAAATTGTCGTTTTATGCTGTTTTACGCGTTAAAACGCAGATTAAAGCTCAAACGTGCTGTTTTGAAATAAGATTTTCAAGCATTTTATCGTTGAAATCGTTCAAATAGACGCAATAAAAATAAAAAACGAATAATAAAAATTTCTCGTTTTATGCTGTTTTACGCGTTAAAACGCAAAATTTAAAGCTCAAAACGTGCTGTTTTGCTAAAATAAGCATTTTCAAGCATTTTAGATCGTTGAAATCGTTCAAATAGACGCAATATTAAATAAAAACGAATAATAAAATTTCGTCGTTTTATGCGTTTTACGCGTTAAAACGCAGATAAAAGCTCAAAAGTGCTGTTTACTAAAATAATGCATTTTCAAGCATTTTAGATCGTTGAAATCGTTCAAATAGAGAATATTAATAAAAACGAATAATAAAAATTCAACGTTTTTAGCTGTTTTACGCTAAAACGCAGATTAAAGCTTCAAAACGTGCTGTTTGCTAAAATAAGCATTTTCAAGCATTTTAAGATCGTTGAAATCGTTCAAATAGACGCATATTAAAAAACGAATAATAAAATTTCGTCGTTTTATGCTGTTTACGCGTTAAACGCAGATTAAGCTCAAACGTGCTGTTTTGCTAAAATAAGCATTTTCAAGCATTTTAGATCGTGAAATCGTTCAAATAGAGCATTTAATAAAACGAATAATAAAAATTCGTCGTTTTATGCTGTTTTACGCGTTAAAACGCAGATTAAAGCTCAAAACGTGCGTTTTGCTAAAATAAGCATTTTCAAGCAGTTTTAGATCGTTGAAATCGTTCAAATAGACGCAATAATAAAAAAAAATAAAAATTTCCCGTTTTATGCTGTTTTACGCGTTAAAACGCGTTAAAGCTCAAAACGTGCTGTTTTGCTAAAATAACATTTTCAAGCATTTTAGATCGTTGAAATCGTTCAAATAGAAGCAATATTAATAAAAACGAATAATAAAAATTCGTCGTTTTATGCTGTTTTACGCGTTAAAACGCAGATTAAAAGCTCAAAACGTGCTGTTTTGCTAAAAAAGCATTTTCAAGCATTTTAGATCGTTGAAATCGTTCAAATAGAAGCAATATTAATAAAAACGAATAAAAAAAATTCGTCTTTTTTATGTGTTTTACGCGTTAAAAACGCAGATTAAAGCTAAAAACGTGTTGTTTTGCTAAAATAAGCATTTTCAAGCATTTTAGATCGTGGAAAATTTAAAATGGACGCAATATTAATAAAAACGAATAAAAAAAATTCGTCGTTTTATGCTGTTTTACGCGTTAAACGCAGATTAAACTAAAAAGGGCTGTTTTGCTAAAATAAGCATTTTAAAGATTTTAGATCGTTGAAATGTTCCAATAGAAGAAATATTAAAAAACGAAAAAAAAAAAAATTTGTCTTTTTTATGCTTTTTTACGAGTTAAAACGCAGATTAAAGCTAAAAAGGGCTGTTTTGCAAAATAAGCTTTTTCAAGCATTTTAGTCGTTGAAATCGTTCAAAAGACGAATAAAAAATAAAAACGAAAAAAAAAAAATTTGTCGTTTTTGCTGTTTTACGCGTTAAAAAACTCAGAATAAAGCTAAAAAGGGCTGTTTTGCTAAAATAAGATTTTCAAGATTTTAGATCGTTGAAATCGTTCAAATAGCGCAATATTAAAAAAAAAACGAATAATAAAAATTTCGTCGTTTTATGCTGTTTTACGCGTTAAAACGCAGATTAAACTCAAACGTGCGTTTTGCAAAAATAAGCTTTTTCAAGCATTTTAGATCGTTGAAATCTTAAATAGACGCAATAAAAAAAAAAAACGAATAAAAAAAATTTCGTCGTTTTATGTGTTTTACGCGTTAAAACGCGAATAAAGCTAAAAAAACGGCTTTTTTTTTAAAAATAAGCTTTTTTTAACATTTTAGATCGTTAAACGTTCAAATAGACGCAATATTAATAAAAACGAATAAAAAAAATTTCGTCGTTTTATGCTTTTACGCGTTAAAAACGCAGATTAAAGCTCAAACGTGCTTTTTTTCCAAAAAAACATTTTTCAAGTATTTTAGACTTTTGAAATCGTTAAAAAGGGAAGAATTTTAAAAAAAACGAATAATAAAAATTCGTCGTTTTATGCTGTTTTCCCGGTTAAAACGCAGAAAAGCTCAAACGGCTGTTTTGCTAAAATAGCATTTTCAAGCATTTTAGATCGTTGAAATCGTTCAAATAGCAATGTTAATAGCAAAAACGAATAATAAAATTCGTCGTTTTATTGCTTTTACGCGTAAACGCAATTAAGCTCAAAACGTGCGTTTGCTAAAAAGGCATTTCAAGCTTTTTAGATCGTTGAAATCGTTCAAATAGACGCAATTAAATAAAAACGAATAATAAAATTTCGTTTTATAGCTTTTTTACGCGTAAAACGCATTAAACTCAAACGTGCTGTTTGCTAAAATAAGCATTTTCAACATTTCGTTGAAATCGTTCAATAGACGCAATAAATAAAACGAATAATAAAACCGTCTTTTGTATGTGCTTTCGCGTTAAATCGGATTAAACTCAAAAGTGCTATTTTGCTAAAATAATCATTTCAAGCATTTTAGACGTTGAAATCGTTCAAATAGACGCAATATTAATAAAAAACGAATAATAAAATTTCGTCATTTTATGCTGTTTTACGCGTTAAAACGCAGGTGATTAAAAGCTCAAAAACGTGCTGTTTTGCTAGTAAAATAAGCATTTTTCGCTATTTTGTGATCGTTGAAATCGTTCAAATAGAAGCACAACATTAATAAAAACGAATAATAAAAATTTGTCGTTTTTATGCTGTTTTACGTGTTAAAAACGCTAAGATTAAGCTCAAAACGTGCTGGTTTTGCTAAAATAAGCATTTTCAAGCATTTTAGATCGTTGAAATCGTTCAAATAGACGCAATATTACTGCAAAAACGAATAATAAAAATTTCGTCGTTTTATGCTGTTTACGCGTTAAAACGCTGATTAAAGCTCAAAAAAAACGTGCTGTTTTGCTAAAATAGGCATTTTCAAGCATTTTAGATCGTTGGAAATCGTTCAAATAGACGCAATATTAATAAAAACGCATCAATAAAAAAATTTTCGTCGTTTTATGCTGTTTTACGCGTTAAAACGTGCGCAGATTAAAGCTCAAAACGTGCCGTTTTGCTGCACAAGGTTTCCAAGCATTTTTAGATCGCTGAAATCGTTCAAATAGCTACCATAATAAAAACGAATAATAAAAAAATTTCGTCGTTTTTATGCTGTTTTACGCGTTAAAAACGCAGATTAAAAGCTCAAAACGTGCTGTTTCGCTAAAATAAGCATTTTCAAGCATTTTAGATCGCTGAAATCGTTCAAATAGACGCAATATTAATAAAAAACGAATAATAAAAATTTCGTCGTTTTATGCTGTTTACGCGTTAAAAACGCAGATTAAAGCTCAAACGTGCTGTTTTGCTAAAATAAGCATTTTCAAGCATTTTAGATCGCTGAAATTGTTCAAAACAGAAGCAATATTAATAAAACGAATAATAAAAATTAAGTCGTTTTTATGCTGTTTACGCGTTAAAAACGCAGATTAAAAGCTCAAAACGTGCTGTTTTGCTAAAATGCTTACTTTTCAAGCATTTTAGATCGCCGGTAAATCGTTCAAATAGACGCAATAAAAATAAAAACGAATAATGTACCTTCGTCGTTTTTATGCTGCTTACGCGCTAAAACGCAGAATGGCTCAAAACGTGCTGTTTGCTGGGAAAAATAAGCATTTTCAAGCATTTTAGATCGTTGAAATGTTAAAATAGAAGCTAAATATTAATAAAAAACGAATAATAAAAAATTCGTCGTTTTCATGCTGTTTTAAGCGTTAAAACGCAGATTAAAAGCTCAAAACGTGCTGTTTTGCTGCTAAAAATAAGCATTTTCAAGCATTTTGTGATCGTTAAATCGTTCAACAGACGCAATATTAATAAAAACGAATAATAAAATTCGTCGTTTTATGCTGTGTTTTACGCGTTAAAACGCTGGATTAAAGCTCGGGTAAACGTGCCGTTTAAGCAAAATAGGCATTTTCAAGCATTTTAGATCGTTGAAATCGTTCAAATAGACGCAATAATAAAAACGAATAATAAAAATTCGTCGTTTTTTATGCTGTTTTACGCGTTAAAACGCAGATTAAAAGCTCAAAAAACGCTGTTAAAAATAAGCATTTTCACATTTTAGATCGTTGAAATCGTTCAAATAGACGCAATAAAAATAAAACGAATAATAAAAATTTCGTCGTTTTATGTTTTACGCGTTAAAACGCAGATTAAAAGCCTGCAAACGTGCTGTTTTGCTAAAATACATTTTCAAGCATTTTAGACTGTTGAAAATCGTTTAAATAGAAGCAATATTAATAAAAACGAATAATAAAAAATTCGTCATTTTATGCTGCTTCACGCGTTAAAACGCAGATTAAAGCTCAAAACGTGCTGTTTTGCTAAATAAGCATTTTCGCTACTGTGGGTATCGCTGAAATCGTTCAAATAGAGACGCAATAAAAATAAAAACGAATAATAAAAATTCGTCGTTTTATGCTGTTCCACGCGCTAAAAACGCAGAATTTATTCTCAAAACGCGCTGTTTTGCCAAAATAAGCATTTTCAAGCATTTTTAGATCGCTGAAATTCGTTCAAATAGCTAAATATTAATAAAAAACGAATAATGTACCGGTCGTTTTTATAAGCTGTTTTACGCGTTAAAACGCATCAAAAGCCTCAAAACGTGCTGTTTTGCTAAAATAAGCATTTCAAGCATTTTAAACGTTGAAATCGTTCAACAGACGCGCAATAAAAAATAAAAACGAATAATAAAAATTTCGTCGTTTTATGCTGTTTTTACGCGTTAAAAACGCAGAATGAAGCTCAAACGTGCTGTTTTGCTGTAAATAAAGCATTTTCAAGCATTTTAGACGTTGAAATCGTTCAAATAGACGCAATATTAATAAAAAAACGAATAACAAAAAATTTCGTCGTTTTATGCTGTTTTACGCGTTAAAATGCAGAATAAAGCTACCGCAAACGTGCTGTTTTGCTAAAATACATTTTTCAAGCATTTTAGATCGTTGAAATCGTTCAAATAGCTAATATTAATAAAAACGAATAATAAAATTCGTCGTTTTATGCTGTTCTAAGCGTTAAACGCAGATTAAAAGCTCAAAACGTGCTGTGTTGCTAAAATGCTACTTTTCAAGCATTTTAGATCGTTGAAATCGTTCAAATAGACGTTAAATATTAGTAAAAACGAATAATATAAATTTGTCGTTTTATGTTGTTTCTACGCGTTAAGATTAAAGCTCAAAACGTGCTGTTTTGCTAAAATAAGCATTTTCAATCATTTGATCGTTGAAATCGTTCAAATAGAGCAAATATTTAATAAAACGAATAATAAAAAATACCTGCCGTTTGTTCTTTACGCGTTAAAACGCAGATTAAAGCTCAAAACGCGCTGTTTTGCTAAAATAAGCATTTTCGGGCATTTAGATCGTTGAAATCGTTCAAATAGACGCGCAATATTACCGCAAAAACGAATAATAAAAATTCGTCGTTTTATGCTGTTTGGCGTTAAAACGCAGATTAAAAGCTCAAAAACGTGCTGTTTTGCTAAAAATAAGCATTTTCACATTTTAGATCGTTGAAATCGTTAAAATAGAAGCAATATTAATAAAAAACGAATAATAAAAAATTCGTCGTTTCTTACGCTGTTTTGGGGCCGCCAAAACGCGGCATTAAAGCTCAAACGTGCTGTTTTGCTAAAATAAGCATTTTCAAGCATTTTAGATCGCTGGAAAATCGTTCAGTCAGACGCACAAAATAAAAAACGAATAATAAAAAATTTCGTCGTTTTATGCTGTTTTTACGCGTTAAACGCAGATTAAAGCTCAAAACGTGCTGTTTTGAAAAATAAGCTTTTCCCAAGCATTTTAATCGGAAATCGTTCAAATAGACGAAAAAATAAAAACAATAAAAAAAATTTCGTCGTTTTTTGCTTTTTACGCGTTAAAACGCAGTTTAAAAGCTCAAAACGTGCTGTTTTGCTAAAATAAGCATTTTCAAGCATTTTAGATCGCTGAAATCGTTCAAATAGACGCAATATTAATAAAACGAATAATAAAAATTTCTGTCGTTTTATGCTGTTTTACGCGTTAAACGCTGATTAATGCTCAAAACGTGCTGTCTTGCTAAAATAAGCATTTTCAGCATTTTAGATCGTTGAAATCGTTCAAATAGAAGCAATATTAATAAAAACGAATAATAAAAATTCGTCGTTTTATGCTGTTTTACGCGTTAAAACGCAGATTAAAGCTCAAATCGTGCTGTTTTGCTAAAATAAGCATTTTCAAGCATTTTAGATCGTTGAAATCGTTCAAATAGACGCAATAAAATAAAAACGAATAATAAAAATTTCGTCGTTTTTATGCTGTTTTACGCGTTAAAACGCAGAATAAAGCTCAAAACGTGCTGTTTTGCTAAAATAAGCATTTTCAAGCATTTTAGATCGTGAAATCGTTCAAATAGAAGCACATTAATAAAAATAAATAATAAAAATTCGTCGTTTTATGCTGTTTTACGCGTTAAAACGCAGTTTAAAGCTCAAAACGTGCTGTTTTGCTAAAATAAGCTACTTTCAAGCATTTTAGATCGTTGAAATCGTTCAAATAGACGCAATATTAATAAAGAACGAATAATAAAAATTCGTCGTTTTATGCTGTTTTACGCGTTAAAACGAAGATTAAAGCTCAAACGTGCTGTTTTGCTAAAATAAGCATTTTCAAGCATTTTAGATCGTTGAAATCGTTCAAATAGAAGCAATATTAATAAAAACGAATAATAAAAATTTGTCGTTTTATGTTGTTTTATGCGTTAAAACGCAGATTAAAGCTCAAAACGTGCTGTTTTGCTAAAATAAGCATTTTCAAGCATTTTAGATCGTTGAAATCGTTCAAACAGACGCACAGCTAATAATAAAAACGAATAATAAAATTTCGTCGTTTTATGTTGTTTTACGCGTTAAAACGCAGATTAAAGCTAAAAACGTGCTGTTTTGCTAAAATAAGCATTTTCAAGCTTTTTTAGATCGTTGAAATCGTTCAAATAGAAGGGCAATTTAATAAAACAAATAATAAAAATTCGTCGTTTTATGCTGTTTTACGCGTTAAAACGCAGTTTGCTAAAAACGTGCTGTTTTGCTAAAAAGCATTTTCAGCATTTGATCGTTGAAATCGTTCAAATAGAAGCAATTTTAATAAAAACGAATAATAAAAATTCGTCGTTTTATGCTGTTTTACGCGTTAAAACGCAGATTAAAGCTCAAAACATGCTGTTTTGCTAAAATAAGCATTTTCAAGCTTTTTAGATCGTTGAAATCGTTCAAAAGACGCAATTTAATAAAAACGAATAATAAAAATTTGACGTTTTATGCTGTTTTACGCGTTAAAACGCAGATTAAAGCTAAAAACGTGCTGTTTTCTAAAATAAGCATTTTCAAGCATTTTAGACGTTGAAATCGTTCAAATAGAAGCAATATTAATAAAAACGAATAATAAAAATTCGTCTTTTTTATGCTGTTTTACGCGTTAAAACGCAGATTAAAGCTCAAATCGTGCTGTTTTGCTAAAATAAGCATTTTCAAGCATTTTAGATCGTTGAAATCGTTCAAATAGACGCAATAAAAATAAAAACGAATAAAAAAATTTTTGTCGTTTTATGTTGTTTTACGCGTTAAAAACGTCAGAATAAAGCTCTAAAACGTGCTGTTTTGCTAAAATAAGCATTTTCAAGCATTTTAGACGCTGAAACGTTCAAATAGAAGCAATATTAATAAAAATAAATAATAAAAAATTCGTCGTTTTATGTTGTTTTACGCGTTAAAACGCAGTTTAAAAGCTCAAAACGTGCTGTTTTTGCTAAAATAAGCATTTTCAAGCATTTTAGATCGTTGAAATCGTTCAAATAGACGCAATATTAATAAAGAACGAATAATAAAATCGTCGTTTTATGCTGTTTTACGCGTTAAAACGAAGATTAAAGCTCAAAACGTGCTGTTTTGCTAAAATAAGCATTTTCAAGCATTTTAGATCGTTGAAATCGTTCAAAAGAAGCAATATTGATAAAAACGAATAATAAAATTTCGTCGTTTTTATGCTGTTTACGCGTTAAAACGCAGATTAAAGCTAAAAACGTGCTGTTTTGCTAAAATAAGCTTTTTCAAGCTTTTTTGGGATCGTTGAAATCTTCAAATAGACGCAATAAAAAAAAACGAATAAAAAAAATTTCGTCGTTTGTTGCTGTTTTACCCGTTAAACGCTGTTTAAAAAGCTCAAACGTGCGTTTTGCTAAAATAAGCATTTTCAAGCATTTTAGATCGTTGAAACGTTCAAAAGACGAAAATTTAATAAAGAACGAAAAATAAAAAACGTCGTTTTATGTGTTTTACGCGTTAAAAACGCAGATTAAAAGCTAAAAACGTGCTGTTTTGCTAAAATAAGCATTTTCAAGCTTTTTAGATCGTTGAAATCGTTCAAAAGACGCAATATTAATAAAAACGGATAATAAAAATTCGTCGTTTTTAGGTTTTTTTAGCTTTAAAAACGCAGATTAAAGCTAAAAACGGCGGTAAAAAACATTTTCGCTTTTTAGACGGAAACGTTCAAATAGAAAATATTAAAAAAAACAAATAATAAAAAGTTTTTATGCTTTTTTACGCGTTAAAACGCTTTTAAACCAAAACGGCGGGCCCAAAAAAATTTTTCAAGCATTTTAGGGGAAAAACCAAATAGAAAATATTAAAAAAAACGAATAAAAATTTCGCTTTTTTGTTTTTTACGCTTTAAAAAACGCAGAAAAGAAAAAAACATGCTGTTTGCAAAAATAAGCATTTTCAAGCATTTTAATCGTTAAATGCGGCAATATTAATAAAAACGAATAATAAAATTTCGTGTTTTATCTGTTAGCTTAAACGCGTTAAAAAGCTAAAAGGCTTTTTGGAAAATTTAAAAAATTTTAAAAAAACGTTAAAAAAACCAAAAAAAAAAAAGGGGTTTTTTTTTTTGGGTTTTTTTCCCAAAAAGAAAACCAAATGGGGTTTTTGTAAAATAAGCATTTTAATTTTTTAATAAATCGCCCAAAAGCTAAAAAAAAAAACGAAAAAAAAAGGGTCTTTTTACAAAAAGAAAATAAAAAAAGGGTTTTTTTAAAAATAAGCATTTTAATTTTTTAATTTTCGTTAAATGCGTAAAAAAACGAATAATAAAAATTTCGTCGTTTTATGCGCTGCTTTACGTTAAAACGCTGATTAAAGCTCAAAACGTGCTGTTTTGCTAAAATAGGCATTTCTGGCATTTTAGATCGTTGAAATCGTTCAAATAGACGCAATATTAATAAAAAAACGAATAATAAAAAATTCGTCGTTTTATGTTGTTTTACGCGTTAAACGCAGATTAAAGCTCAAAACGTGCTGTTTTGCTAAAATAAGCATTTTCAAGCATTTTAGATCGTTGAAATCAATTCAAATAGACGCAATAAAATAAAACGAATAATAAAATTTCTGTCGTTTGTGGCTGCTGTTTTACCCGTTAAACGCTGATTAAAAGCTCAAACGTGCTGTTTTGCTAAAATAAGCATTTTCAAGAGCATTTTAGATCGTTGAAATCGTTCAAATAGACGCAATATTAAATAAAGAACGAATAATAAAAAATTCGTCGTTTTATGCTGTTTTACGCGTTAAAACGCAGATTAAAGCTCAAACGTGCTGTTTTGCTAAAATAAGCATTTTCAAGCATTTTAGATCGTTGAAATCGTTCAACAGACGCAATATTAATAAAAAACGGATAATAAAAATTCGTCGTTTTTATGTTGTTTTAGCGTTAAACGCAGATTAAAAGCTCAAACGTGCTGTTTTGCTAAATACATTTTCAAGCATTTTAGATCGTTGAAATCGTCTGCCAAATAGAAGCAATATTAATAAAAACAAATAATAAAAATTGTCGTTTTATGCTGTTTTACGCGTTAAAACGCAGTTTAAAGCTCAAAACGTGCTGTTTCATAAAATAAGCATTTTCAAGCATTTTAGATCGTTGAAATCGTTCAAATAGAAGCAATATTAATAAAAACGAATAATAAATTCGTCGTTTTATGTTGTTTTACGCGTTAAACGCAGATTAGAAAGTTCAAAACATGCTGTTTGCTAAAATAAGCATTTTCAAGCATTTGATCGTTGAAATCGTTCAAATAGACGCGGCAATATTAATAAAAACGAATAATAAAATTTCGTCGTTTTATGTTGTTTACGCGTTAAAACGTAGATTAAAGCTCAAACGTGCTGTTTCAAAATAAGCATTTTCAAGCATTTTAGATCGTTGAAATCGTTCAAATAGAAGCATTATTAATAAAAAACGAATAATAAAAATTCGTCGTTTTATGTTGTTTTGATGCGTTAAAACGCAGATTAAAGCTCAATCGTGTTGTTTTGCTAAAATAAGCATTTTCAAGATGATCGTTGAAATCGTTCAAATAGACGCACAAAATAAAACGAATAATAAAAAATTTCTGTCGTTTTTATGCTGTTTTACGTTAAACGCAGACAGCTCAAAACGTGCTGTAATACAAAATAAGCATTTTCAAGCATTTTAGATCGTTGAAATCGTTCAAATAGACGCAATATTAATAAAACGAATAATAAAAAAATTCGTCGTTTTATGCTGTTTACGCGTCAAAACGCAGATTAAAGCTCAAACGTGCTGTTTTGCTAAAATAAGCATTTTCAAGCATTTCAGATCGCTGAAATCGCTCAAATAGACGCAATATTAATAAAACGAATACGTACCTGTCGTTTTCGGCGCTGTTTTACGCGTTAAAACGCAGATTAAAGCTCACAAACGTGCTGTTTTGCTAAAATAAGCATTTTCTGGCATTGCATCGTTGAAATCGTTCAAATAGATGCAATAGCAATAAAAAAAAAACGAATAATAAAAATGTCGCTGTTTTGCGCGTTAAAACGCATTAAAGCTCAAAACGTGCTGTTTTGCTAAAATAAAGCATTTTCAAGCATTTTTGTGATCGTTGAAATCGTTCAAATAGAAGCTATTATTAATAAAAACGAATAATAAAAAATTCGTCGTTTCCGCGGCGCGTTTTACGCGTTAAAACGCAGATTAAAGCTCAAAACGTGCTGTTTTGCTAAAATAAGCATTTTCAAGCATTTAGATCGTTGAAATCGTTCAAATAGAAGCAATATTAATAAAAAAAAACGAATAATAAAAATTTCGTCGTTTTATGCTGTTTTACGCGTTTAAAATCGTGCAGATTAAAGCTCAAACGTGCCGTTTTGCTAAAATAAGCATTTCACAAGCATTTTAGATCGCTGAAATCGTTCAAAAGAAGTAATATTGATAAAAAAACGAATAATAAAAATTTTGCCGTTTTTATGTTTTTACGCTAATACGCAGATTAAATGCTGTTTTGCTAAAATAAGCATTTTCGCCATTTTAGATCGCCGAAATCGTTCAAACAGACGCGCAATAAAAATAAAACGAATAATAAAAAATTTCTGTCGTTTTATGCTGTTTACGCGTTAAACGCAGAATGAAGCTCAAAACGTGCTGTTTTGCTAAATAAGCATTTTTAAAGCATTTTAGATCGTTGAAATCGTTCAAATATATTTTACATTAATAAAACGAATAATAAAAAATTTCGCCATTTTTATGCTGTTTTACCCGTTAAACGCAGATTAAAGCTCAAACGTGCTGTTTTGCTAAAATAAGCATTTTCAAGCATTTAGATCGCGCAGTCCGTTCAAATAGACGCAATATTAATAAAAAACGTATAATAAAATTTCGTCGTTTTTATGCTTGCTTTACGCGTTAAAACGCTGATTAAAAGCCTCAAACGTGCTGAAGTTTTGCTGCAAATAGACATTTTCAAGCATTTAGATCGTTGAAATCGTTCAAATAGACGCAATATTAATAAAAAAACGAATAAAATTTCGTCGTTTTTATGCTGTTTTACGCGTTAAACGGCATTAAAAGCCTCAAAACGTGCTGTTTTGCTAAATAAGCATTTTCAAGCATTTTAGATCGTTGAAACTGCTCAACAGACGTGCAATATTAATAAAAAAACGAATAATAAAAATTCTGTCGTTTTATGCTACGCATCGTTAAAACGCAGATTAAAGCTCAAAACGTGCTGTTTTGCTAAATAAGCATTTTCAAGCATTTAGACGCTGAAATTGTTCAAATAGAAGCAATATTAACAAAACAAATAATAAAAATTTGTCGTTTTATGTTGTTTACGCGTTAAAACGCAGATTAAAGCTTAAAACGTGCTGTTTTGCCAAACAAGCATTTTCAAGACGATCGCTGAAATCGTTCAAATAGACGCAATAAAAATAAAAAACGAATAATGTACCTCGTCGTTTTATGCTGTTTACGTTAAAACGCAGAATGAAGCTCAAACGTGGTGTTTTGCTAAATAAGCATTTTCAAGCATTTTAGATCGTTGAAATCGTTCAACAGACGCAATATTAATAAAAAACGAATAATAAAAATCGTCATTTTTATGCTGTTTTTACGCGTTAAAAACGCAGATTAAAAGCTCAAAACGTGCTGTTTTGCTAAAATAAGCATTTTCTGCCATTTTACATCGTTAAACGCAAATAGGAAGCAATATTAATAAAAAAACGAATAATAAAAATGTCGTTTTCATGCTGTTTACGCGTTAAAACGCAGATTAAAGCTCAAAACGTGCTGTTTTGCTAAAATAAATACTTTCAAGCATTTAGATCGTTGAAATCGTTCAATAGACGCAATATTAATAAAAACGGAATAATAAAAAATTTCGTCGTTTTATGCTGTTTACGCGTTAAAACGCTGATTAAAGCTCAAACGCTGTTTGCTAAAATAGGCATTTTCAAGCATTTCAGACGTTGAAATCGTTCAAACAGACGCAAATATTACAAAAAACGAATAATAAAAAAATACGTTTTATGCTGTTTACGCGTTAAAACGCAGATTAAAGCTCAAAACGTACTGTTTTGCTAAAATAAGAATTTTCTTAAGCATTTTAGATCGCTAAATCAACCAAATAGACGCACAAAAATAAAAACGAATAATAAAAATTTCGTCGTTTTTATGTTGTTTTACGCGTTAAAAACGCAGATTAAAGCTCCAAAACGTGCTGTTTAAGCTAAAATAAGCATTTTCAAGCATTTTAGACGTTGAAATTACTAAATAGAAGCAATATTAATAAAAACGAATAATAAAAATTTGCTGTTTTTATGTTGTTTTACGCGTTAAAAACGCAGATTAAAGCTCAAAACGTGCTGTTTTGCTAAAACAAGCATTTTCAAGCATTTTAGGTCGTTGAAATCGTTCAAATAGACGCAATAAAAAATAAATAAAAAACGAATAATAAAAAATTTTGTCGTTTTATGCTGTTTTACGCGTTAAAACGCAGAATGAAGCTCAAACGCTGTTTTGCTAAAATAAGCATTTTCAAGCATTTTAGATCGCTGGAACCGTTCAGCCAGACGCAAATATTAATAAAACGAATAATAAAAATTTCGTCATTTTTATTGCCTTTACGCGTTAAAACGCAGATTAAAGCTCAAAACGTGCTGTTTTGCTAAAATAAGCATTTCTGCGACGTGACGTTGAAATCGTTCAAATAGAAGCAATATTAATAAAACGAATAATAAAATTCGTCGTTTTATGTTGTTTCACGCGTTAAAACGCAGATTAAAGCTCAAAACGTGCTGTTTGCTAAAAGCATTTTCAAGCATTTTAGATCGCTTGAAATCGTTCAAATAGACGCACATTAATAAAAACGAATAATAAAAATTTCGTCGTTTTTATGCTGTTTTACGCGTTAAAACGCTGATTAAAAGCTCAAAACGCCGTTTGCTAAAATAGGCATTTTCAAAGCATTTTAGATCAAGAAACGTTCAAATAGGACGCAATATTAATAAACGAATAATGTAAAAAATTCGTCGTTTTTATGCTGTTTTACGCGATAAAACGCAGATTAAAGCTCAAACGTGCTGTTTTGCTAAATAAGGATTTTCAATCATTTTAGATCGTTGAAATCGTTCAAATAGAAGCAATATTGATAAAAAAAACGAATAATAAAAATTCTCGTCGTTTTGGCGCTGTTTTACGCGTTAATACGCAGATTAAAAGCTCAAAACGTGCTGTTTTGCTAAAATAAGCATTTTCAAGCATTTTGTGATCGTTGAAATCGTTCAAATAGACGCAATAAAAATAAAAACGAATAATAAAAATTGTCGTTTTATGTTGTTTTACGCGTTAAAACGCAGAATGAAGCTCAAAACGTGCTGTTTTGCTGCTAAAATAAGCATTTTCAAGCATTTTAGATCGTTGAAATCGTTCAAATAGACGCAATATTAATAAAAAACGAACAAATGCACCGTCACCTACGCTGCTTCACGCCAAACGCATCAAAGCCCGCAAACGTGCTGTTTTACAAAATAAGCATTTTCAAGCATTTTAGATCGTTGAAATCGTTCAAATAGAAGCTAATATTAATAAAAAACGAATAATAAAAAATTTGTCGTTTTATGTTGTTTGCCGTGTTAGAAACGCAGGATTAAAGCTCAAAACGTGCTGTTTTGCTAAAATAAGCATTTTCGGGTACATTTTAGATCGTTGAAATCGTTCAACAGACGCAATATTAATAAAACGAATAATGTAAAAAATTCCCGTCGTTTTATGCTGTTTTACGTTAAAACGCTGATTAAAGCCCAAAACGTGCTGTTTGCTAAAATAGGCATTTCAAGCATTTTAGGATCAAGCTGAAATCGTTCAAATAGACGCAATATTAATAAAACGAATAATAAAAATTGTCGTTTTATATGCTGTTTTACGCGTTAAAACGCAGATTAAAGCTCAAAACGTGCTGTTTTGCTAAAATAAGCATTTTCACATTTTAGATCGTTGAAATCGTTCAAATAGAAGCAATATTAATAAAACGAATAATAAAATTTCTGTCGCTTTTATGTTGTTTTACGTTAAAACGCAGATTAAAGCTCAAACGTGCTGTTTTGCTAAAATAAGCATTTTCAAGCATTTTAGATCGTTGAAATCGTTCAAATAGACGAATATTAATAAAACGAATAATAAAAATTTCTGTCGTTTTTATGTTGTTTTACGCGCTAAAACGCAGATTAAAGCTCAAAACGTGCTGTTTTACAAATAAGCATTTTCTGCCATTTTAGATCGTTGAAATTGTTCAAATAGAAGCTAAATATTAATAAAAACGAACAATAAAAAAAATTTGTCGTTTTTAGCTGTTTTACGCGCTAAAACGATTAAAGCTCGCAAACGTGCTGTTTTGCTAAAATAAGCATTTTCAAGCATTTTAGATCGTTGAAATCGTTAAAATAGAAGCAATATTAATAAAAAAAAAACGAATAATAAAAATTCGTCGTTTCATGTTGCTCTAAGCGTTAAACGCAGATTAAAAGCTCAAAACGTGCTGTTTTGCTAAAATAAGCATTTTCAAGACGATCGTTGAAATCGTTCAAAGGCGCACATTAATAAAAACGAATAATAAAAATTTCGTCGTTTTTATGCTGTTTACGCGTTAAAACGCTGGATTAAAGCCTCGCCAAAACGCTGTTTTATAAACAGCATTTCAAGCATTTTAGATCGTTGCACCGTTCAAATAGACGCAATATTAATAAAAACGAATAATAAAAATTCGTCGTTTTTATAAGCGTTTTACGCGTTAAACGCAGATTAAAGCTCAAAAACGTGCTGTTTTGCTAAAATAAGCATTTTCAAGCATTTTAGATCGTTGAAATCGTTCAAATATCCACAAAAATAGTAAAAAACGAATAATAAAAAAAATTCCCCGTCGTTTTATGCTGTTTTACGCGTTAAAACGCAGATTAAAGCTCGTGTGCTGTTTTGCTAAAATAAGCATTTTCAAGCATTTAGATCGTTGAAATCGTTTAAATAGAAGCAATATTAATAAAACGAATAATAAAAATTGCCATTTTATGTTGCTCTTTCACGCGTTAAAAACGCAGATTAAAGCTCAAAACGTGCTGTTTTGCTAAATAAGTATTTTCAAGCATTGTAGATCGCTGAAATCGTTCAAATAGACGCAAATAAAAATAAAAACGAATAATAAAATTCCCGTCGTTTTATGCTGTTCTACGCGTTAAAACGCAGAATGAAGCTCAAAACGTGCTGTTTTGCTAAAATAAGCATTTTCAAGCATTTTAGATCGTTGAAATTGTTCAAATAGAAGTAATATTAATAAAAAAAAAAACGAATAATGCGTAAATTTGTCGTTTTTATAAGTTGTTTTACGCGTTAAAACGCAGATTAAAGCTCAAACGTGCTGTTTTACAAAATAAGCATTTCAAGCACGATCGTTGAAATCGTTCAAATAGACGCAACAAAAAAATAAAAAACGAATAATGCGCTCGTCGTTTTATGCTGTTTTACGCGTTAAAACGCAGAATGAAGCTCAAAACGTGCTGTTTTGCTAAAATAAGCTTTTTCAAGCATTTTAGATCGTTGAAACTTTTAAATAGAAGCAAATATTAAAAAAAAACGAATTTAAAAAATTTCCCTTTTTATGCTTTTTTACGCTTTAAAAACGCAAAAAGCTCAAACGTGCTGTTTTGCTAAAAAAGCCGCTTTTTAACGTTGAAATCGTTAAAGACGCAAAAAAATAAAACGAAAATAAAAAATTTCGTCGTTTTTGCTTTTTTACGCTTTAAAAACGCGATTAAAGCCAAAACGTGCTGTTTTGCTAAAATAACATTTTCAAGCATTTTAGATCGTTGAAACGTTAAAAGAAGAAATTAAAAAACGAAAAATACCCGTCGTTTTATGTGTTTTACGCGTTAAAACGCAGATTAAAAGCTCAAAAGGGCTGTTTTGCTAAAATAAGATTCTCAAGCATTTTAGACGTTGAAATCGTTAAAATAAACGAAAAAAAAAAACGAAAAAAAAAAAAATTTCCCTGTCGTTTTATGTTTTTACGCTTTAAAAACGCGAAAATAAAAGGGCTGTTTTGCTAAAAAAACATTTTGCTTTTTGACCCTAAAATCGTTCAAAAGACGCAATTTTAAATAAAACAAAAAAAAAAAAATTCGTCGTTTTATGCTGTTTTAGGGTTAAAAAACGCAGATTCTAAAAACGTGTTTGTTTTGCTAAAATAAGCATTTTCAAGCTTTTTTGATCGGGGAAAATCGTTCAAATAGAGAAAAATTTTAAAAAAAACGAAAAAAAAAAATTTTGTCTTTTTTATGCTGTTTTACGCGTTAAAACGCAGATTAAAAAAAGGCTGTTTTGCTAAAATAAGCATTTTCAAAAAAGATCGTTAAAACCCTAAATGGGCAATATTAAAAAAAAAACGAATAATAAAAATTGTCTTTTTATGTGTTTTACGGAAACGCGTTTAAAAAGCTCAAAACGTGCTGTTTTCCAAAAAACATTTTCAAGCATTTTAGATCGTGAAATGCTCAAAAGACGCAATATTAAAAAAAACGAATAAAAAAAATTTCGTCGTTTTATGTTTTTACGCGTTAAAACGCAGAAAAAAACCCAAAAACGTGCGTTTTGCTAAAAAAATTTTTAAATTTTAGATCGTTGAAACGTTAAATAGAAGCAATATAAAATAAAAATAAAAAAATTCGTCGTTTTATGTGTTTTACGCTTTAAAAACGCAGATTAAAGCTCAAAACGTGCCGTTTTGCTAAAATAAGCTTTTTCGCATTTTAGATTGTTGAAACTTTCCCAATAGAAGCAATATTAAAAAAAAAACGAATAATAAAAATTCGCGTTTTGCTGTATTACGAGTTAAAACGCAGATTAAAGCTCAAACGCTGTTTTCAAAATAAGCATTTTCAAGCTTTTTGGGACGTAAACGTTTAGACGCAAAAAAAAAAAAAAAACGAATAAAAAAAATGTCGTCGTTTTTATGCTGTTTTACGCTTTAAAAAACCGAATAAAGCTCAAACGGCTGTTTTGCTAAAATAAGCTTTTTAAGCATTTTAGATGTTGAAATCGTTCAAAGAGGGAAAATATTAATAAAAACGAATAATAAAAAATTTCGTCGTTTTATGCTGTTTACGCGTAAAACGCAGATTAAAAGCTCAAAACGAGCTGTTTTGCTAAAATAAGCATTTTCAAGCATTTTAGATCGTTGAAATCGTTCAAATAGACGAATAAAAAATAAAAAACGAATAATAAAAATTTCGTCTTTTATGTTTTACGCGTTAAACGCAGAATAATGCCAAAACGTGCTGTTTTGCTAAAATAAGCATTTTCAAGCATTTTAGATCGTTGAAATCGTTCAAATAGACGCAATATTAATAAAAAAACGAATAAAAAATTTTGTCGTTTTATGCATTTACGCGTTAAAACGCGTTTAAAAAGCTCAAAACGTGCTGTTTTGCTAAAATAAGCATTTTAAAGCATTTTAGATCGTTGAAATCGTTTTCAAATAGAAGCAATTTTAAATAAAAACGAAAAATTTAAAATCGCGTTTTAGCTGTTTTACGCGAAAAAAAACGCAGATTAAAGCTCAAAACGTGCGTTTTGCTAAAAATAAAAACATTTTCAAGTTTTAATCGGGGGAATCGTTAATAGACGGCAATTAAAAAAACGAATAATAAAAATTCGTCTTTTTTTATGTTTTTTACGCGTTAAAACGCAGATTAAAGCTCAAAACGTGCGTTTTCAAAATAAATTTTCGCATTTTGGGATCGTTGAAACCGTTCAAATAGACGCTATTAATAAAAAAAATAATAAAAATTTCGTCGTTTTATGCGTTTACGCGTTAACAGAAAAGCTCAAAACGAGCTTTTTGCTATAAAAAAAGCCAACATTTATTTAAATGTTCAAAAAAAAAAAAAAAAAAAAAAAATTTTTTTTTTAGCTTTTTATTAAACCGAAAAAAACCCAAAAAACGTTGTTTTCAAAAAAGCATTTAAAACTTTTTTAAAAAAAAATTTTAAAAAAAAAAT
>NW_027046552.1:0-23580 GCF_025399875.1 Dalotia coriaria | reverse complement strand
ATTAAAAGCTAAAAAACGTGCTGTTTTGTAAATAAGCTTTTTCAAGCATTTTGATCGTTGAAATCGTTCAAATAAAAGCAATAAAAAAAAAATAAAAAAAGGGAAAAAATTTTTAAAAAAAAAAAAATTTGCTTTTTCGTTTTTAAAATGCGTTTTTTCGAAAAAAAAAAACGCATTTTTTTAAAAAGCAAAAAAACGTGCTGTTTTGCTAAAAATGCATTTTCGCATTATAGATGGTCGTTCAAAAGAAGCAAATTAATAAAAAAAGAAAAAAAAAATTCCGTTTTTTTATGCTTTTTTAGGGTTAAAACGCAGATTAAAACTCAAAACGTCTTTTTTGCTAAAATAAGCATTTTCAACATTTTAGATCGTGAAAGTTCAAATAAAAAAATTTTAATAAAAACGAATAAAAAAAAAATTCGTCGTTTTATGCGTTTTACGCGTTAAAACGCAAAATTTAAAGGTTTTTTTTGCAAAATAAGCATTTTCAAGCTTTTTATATCGTTGAAATCGTTTGCGCAATAAAAAAAAAACGAATAAAAAATTTCGTCGTTTTATGCTGTTTTAGGGTTCGCAGAAAAAAAGCTCAAAACGTGCTGTTTTTAAAATAAGCTTTTTCAAGCTTTTTGATGTTGAAACCCGTTAAATAGACGCAAATTAAAAAAAACAATAATAAAATTTCGTTTTATGTGTTTTACGCGTTCCAGATTAAAGCTCAAATCGTGCTGTTTTGCTAAAAAAGCCAAGCTTTTTAAATCGTTAAAATCGTTCAAATTGAAGCAATTTTAATAAAACGAATAATAAAAATTCGTCGTTTTATGCTTTTTTTACGCGTTAAAACGCAGTTTAAAAACTCAAAACGTGCTTTTGCTAAAATAAGATTTTCAAGCATTTTAGATCGTTTGAAATCGTTAAATACCCAAAAAAAAAAAAACGAATAATAAAAATTTCGTCGTTTTATGCTGTTTTAGGGTTAAAACGCAGAAAAAAAACTCAAAACCCCTGTTTTGCTAAAATAAGTTTTTTCGCTTTTTGATCGTTAAATCGTTCAAAGCGCTAAAAAAAACGAATAATAAAAATTCGTCGTTTTATGCTGTTTTACGCGTTAAAGCAGATTAAAGCTCAAAACGGCTGTTTTGCAAAATAAGCATTTTCGCATTTTAGATCGTTAAAACGTTTAAATAGAAGCAATATTAATAAAAACGAATAATAAAAATTTGTCTTTTTATCTCTTTACGCGTTAAAACGCAGATTAAAGCTCAAAACGTGCTTTTTTGCTAAAAAAAAGCTTTTTAAAGCATTTTAGATCGTTGAAATCGCTTAAATAGACGCAATAAATAAAATCGAATAATAAAATTTCGTCGTTTTTATGTTTTTTACGCGCTAAAACGCAGAAAAAAAGCTAAAAACCCCTGTTTTTGCTAAAATAAGCATTTTCAAGCATTTTAGATCGTTGAAATCGTTCAAATAGAAGCAATATTAATAAAAACGAATAATAGTGCAATTCGTCGTTTTATGTTGCTCTTTACGCGTTAAACGTTAAGATTGCTCAAAACGTGCTGTTTTGCTAAACAAGCATTTTCAAGTATTTTAGATCGTTGAAATCGTTCAACAGAGGCAATATTAATAAAAACGAATAATAAAAAATTCGTCGTTTTTATAAAGCGTTTTTACGCGTTAAAACGTGCAGATTAAAAGCTCAAACGTGCTGTTTTGCTAAAATAAGCATTTTCAAGATTTTAGATCGTTGAAATCGTTCAAATAGACGCGCAATAAAAATAAAACGAATAATAAAAATTTCGTCGTTTTTATGTTGTTTTACGTTAAAACGCAGAATAAAAGCCCAAAACGTACTGTTTATTAAATAAGCATTTTCAAACATTTAGATCAAGCGAAATCGTTCAAATAGAAGCAATATTAATAAAAAACGAATAATAAAAAATTCGCCGTTTTATTCTGTTTTACGTTAAAAATCGCAGATTAAGCTCAAAACGTGCTGTTTTGCTAAAATAAGCATTTTCAAGCATTTTAGATCGTTGAAATCGTTCAACAGACGCAATATTAATAAAACGAATAATAAAAATTTCGTCGTTTTATAAGCTGTTTTACGCGTTAAAACGCAGATTAAAGCTCAAAAACGTGCTGTTTTGCTAAAATAAGTATTTTCGCTTTTAGATCGCGTTGAAATCGTTCAAATAGACGCAATAAAAATAAAAACGAATAATAAAAATTTCGTCGTTTTATGCTGTTTTACGCGCTAAAACCAGATTAAAGCTCAAATCGTGCTGTTTTGCTAAAATAAGCATTTTCAAGCATTTTAAATCATCGTTGAAATCGTTCAAATTGAAGCAATATTAATAAAAAAACGAATAATAAAAATTCGTCGTTTTTATGCTGTTTTACGCGTTAAACGCAGATTAAAGCTCAAAACGTGCTGTTTTGCTAAAAATAAGCATTTTCGCTTTTTAGATCAAGCGAAATCGTTCAACAGACGCAATAAAAATAAAACGAATAATAAAATTTCTTCTGTTTTATGCTGTTTTACGCGTTAAAACGCAGAATAAAGCTCAAAACGTGCTGTTTTGCTGCTAAAATAAGCATTTTCAAGCATTTTAGATCGTTGAACCGTTCAAATAGACGCATTATTAATAAAACGAATAATAAAAATTCGTCGTTTTATGCTGCTCGCGTTAAAAATCTGCGATTAAAGCTCAAAACGTGCTGTTTTGCTAAAATAAGCATTTTCAAGCATTTAGATCGTTGAAATCGTTCAAATAGAAGCAATATTTAAAAAAAAACGAATAATAAAAAAATTTCGTCGTTTTTATGCTGTTTTTACGCGTTAAAACGCAGATTAAAGCTCAAAATCGCGCCGTTTTGCTAAATAAGCATTTTCAAGCATTTGTGATCGCTGGAACCATTCAAATAGACGCAATATTAATAAAAACAAATAATAAAAATTCGTCGTTTTTATGCTGTTTTACGTTAAAACGCAGATTAAAGCTCAAAACGTGCTGTTTTAAGGCTAAAAATAAGCATTTTCAAGCATTTTAGATCGTTGAAATCGTTTAAATAGAAGCAATATTAATAAAAACGAATAATAAAAAAATTCGTCATTTTATGCTCTTTTTACGCGTTAAAACGCAGATTAAAAGCTCGAAACGCTGTTTTGCTAAAATAAGCATTTTCAAGCATTTTGTAGATCGTTGAAACCGCTCAAATAGACGCAATATTAATAAAAACGAATAATAAAAATTTCGTCGTTCTTATGCTGTTTTACGCGTTAAACGCAGAATAAAGCTCAAACGTGCTGTTTTGCTAAAATAAGCATTTCAAGCATTTAGATCGTTGAAATCGTTCAAATAGAAGCACATAATAAAAACGAATAATAAAAATTCGTCGTTTTATGCCGTTTTACGCGTTAAAACGTAGATTTCAAAAGCTCAAACGTGCTGTTTTGCTAAAAGCATTTGCAAAGCATTTTAGATCGTTGAAATCGTTCAAATAGACGCATATTAATAGCCAAAAAACGAAAAATAAAAAATTGCCGTTTTATGCTGTTTTACGCGTTAAAACGCAGATTAAAGCTCAAAACGTGCTGCTTTTGCTGTAAATAAGCATTTTCAAGCATTTTATCGTTGAAATCGTTCAAATAGAAGCAATATTAATAAAAACGAATAATAAAAAAAATTCGTCGTTTTTATACGTTTTACGCGTTAAAACGCAGATTAAAGCTCAAAACGTGCTGTTTCATAAAATAAGCATTTTCAAGCATTTTAGATCGTTGAAATCGTTCAAATAGAAGTTAAATATTAATAAAAACGAATAATTGCAATTCAATGTTTTTATGCT
The DNA here is from genome assembly GCF_025399875.1 of Dalotia coriaria. NCBI lineage: Eukaryota > Metazoa > Arthropoda > Insecta > Coleoptera > Staphylinidae > Dalotia > Dalotia coriaria. The sequence goes on along the minus strand of NW_027046552.1, from coordinate 19,728 downwards.
GTTTTACGCGTTAAAACGCAGATTAAAAGCTCAAAACGTGCCGTTTTTGCTAAAATAAGCATTTTCAAGCATTTTATATCGTTGAAATCGTTCAAATAGACGCAATAAAATAAAAAACGAATAATAAAAATTTCGTCGTTTTTATGCTGTTTTACGCGTTAAAACGCAGAATAAAGCTCAAACGTGCTGTTTTATATAAAAATAAGCATTTTCAAGCACGATCGTTGGAAATCGTTCAACAGACGCAATATTAATAAAAAACGAATAATAAAATTTCCTCGTTTTATGCGTTGTTTTACGCGTTAAAAACGCAGATTAAAGCTCAAATCGTGCTGTTTTGCTAAAATAAGCATTTTCAAGCATTTTAAATCGTTGAAATCGTTCAAATTGAAGCAATATTAATAAAAAAAACGAATAATAAAAATTCGTCGTTTTATGCTGTTTTACGCGTTAAAAACGCAGATTAAAAGCTCAAAACGTGCTGTTTTGTTAAAATAAGCATTTTCTACATTTTAGATCGTTGAAATCGTTCAATAGACGCAATAAAAAAATAAAAAAACGAATAATAAAAATTTCGTCACGTTTTATGTTGTTTTACGCGTTAAATACATTTTGTGATCGTTGAAATCGTTCAAATAACGCAATATTAATAAAAACGAATAATAAAAAATTCGTCGTTTTTATGCTGTTTTACGCGTTAAAACGCAGATTAAAAGCTCAAAAACGTGCCGTTTTGCTAAAATAAGCATTTTCAAGCATTTGATCGTTGAAATCGTTTAAATAGAAGCAATATTAATAAAAACGAATAATAAAAAATCGGTCATTTTTATGTTCTTTTACGCGCTAAACGCAGATTAAAGCTCAAAACGTGCTGTTTTGCTAAAATAAGCATTTTCAAGCATTTTAGATCGTTGAAATCGCTACCAGACGCAATATTAATAAAAATCGAATAATAAAAATTTCGTCGTTTTATGTTGTTTTACGCTAAAACGCAGAATAAAAGCTCAAACGTGCTGTCGCTAAAATAAGCATTTTCAAGCATTTTAAATCGTTGAAATCGTTCAAATAGACGCAATATTAATTAAAAGAATAATAAAAAATCTTCGTCGTTTCTTTATGCTGTTTTACGCGTTAAAACGCAGATTAAGCTCAAACGTGCTGTTTTGCTAAAATAAGCATTTTCGCTACTTTTGTAGATCGTTGAAATCGTTTAAATAGAAGCTTTCACATTAATAAAAAACGAATAATAAAAAATTTGTCATTTTTATGCTCTTTTTACGCGTTAAAACGCAGATTAAAGCTCAAACGTGCTGTTTTGCTAAAATAAGCATTTTCAAGCATTTTAGATCGTTGAAATCGCTTATAACAGACGCAATATTAATAAAATCGAATAATAAAAATTTCTGTCGTTTTTATGTTGTTTTACGCGCTTAAAATCGCAGAATAAAGCTCAAAAACGCGCTGTTTTAGTTAAAATAAGCATTTTCAAGCATTTAGATCGTTGAAATCGTCTTCAAATAGAAGCAATATTAGTAAAAACGAATAATAAAAAATTCGTCGTTTTATGTTCGTTTTACGCGTTAAAACGCAGATTAAAGCTCAAAAACGCGCTGTTTTGCTGCTAAAAATAAGCATTTTCAAGCATTTTAGATTCGTTGAAATCGTTCAAATAGACGCACATTAAAAAAAACGAAATAACAAAAATTGTCGTTTTATGTTGTTTTACGCGATAAAACGCAGATTAAAAGCTCAAAACGTGCTGTTTTGCTAAAATGCTTACGCTATCGATCGTTGAAATCGTTCAAATAGAAGTTACTATTAACAAAAAACGAATAATGTAACGTCGTTTTATGCTGTTTTACGAGTTAAACGCAGATTAAAGCTCAAACGCGCTGTTTTGCTAAAAATAAGCATTTTCAAGCATTTTAGATCGTTAAAATCGTTCAAATAGAAGTAATATTAATAAAAAAAAACGAATAATAAAAAATTCGTCGTTTTTATGCTGTTTTACGCGTTAAAACGCAGATTAAAGCCTCAAAACGTGCTGTTTTGCTGCTAAAATAAGCATTTTCAAGCATTTTAGATCGTTGAAATCGTTCAAATAATAGAAGCAATATTAATAAAAAACGAATAAAAAAAATTCGTCGTTTTTATGCTGTTTTACGCGTTAAAGCGCAGATTAAACCTCAAAAACGTGCTGTTTTGCTAAAATAAGCATTTTCAAGCATTTTAGATCGTTGAAATCGTTCAAATAGACGCAATATTAATAAAACGAATAATAAAAATTTCTACCTTTTATAAGGTTTTGATGCCAAACGCAGATTAAAGCTCAAAACGTGCTGTTTTGCTGCTAAAATAAGCATTTTCAAGCATTTTAGATCGTTGAAATCGTTCAAATAGAAGCAATATTAATAAAAACGAATAATAAAAATTTCGTCGTTTTATGCTGTTTTACGCGCGCTAAAGGCAGATTAAATTCAAAACGTGCTGTTTTACAAAATAAGCATTTCAAGCATTTTATATATCGTTGAAATCGTTCAAACAGACGCACAAAAATAAAAACGAATAATAAAAATTTCGTCGTTTTATGTTGTTTTACGCGTTAAAACGCAGAATAAAGCTCAAACGTGCTGCTGTTTTGCTAAAATAAGTATTTCAAACATTTGCATCGTTGAAATCGTTCAAATAGAAGCAATATTAATAAAAAATGAATAATAAAAATTCGCCGTTTTATGCTGTTTTACGCGTTAAACGCAGATTGCTCAAACGTGCTGTTTTGCTAAAATAAGCATTTTCAAGCATTTTAGATCGTTGAAATTGTTCAAATAGACGCACATATTAATAAAAACGAATAATAAAAAATTTCGTCGTTTTATGGGCAAGCGTTTTTTACGCGTTAAAACGCAGATTAAAGCTCAAAACGTGCTGTTTTGCTAAAATAAGCATTTTCTGCTTTTTAGATCAAGTTGAAATCGTTCAGCCAGACGCACAAAAATAAAAACGAATAATAAAAAATTTCTGCTGTTTTATGTTGTTTTACGCGTTAAAACGCAGATTAAAGTCAAATCGTGCTGTTTTGCCAAAATAAGCATTTTCAAGCATTTTAAATCGTTGAAATCGTTCAAATTGAAGCAATATTAATAAAACGAATAGTAAATTCGTCGTTTTATGTTGTTTTACGCGTTAAACGCAGATTAAAAGCTCAAAACGTGCTGTTTTGCTAAAATAAAGCATTTTCAAGCTTTTAGATCGTTGAAATCGTTCAAATAGACGCAATAAAAATAAAAAAACGAATAATGTACCCCTGTCGTTTTATGTTGTTTTACGTGCGTTAAAACGCAGAATAAAAGCTCAAACGTGTGCTGTCTTTGCTAAAAATAAGCATTTTCAAGCATTTGAGATCGTTGAAATCGTTCAAATAGACGCGCAATATTAATAAAACGAATAATAAAAAATTGTCGTTTTATGCTGTTTTACGCTAAAACGCAGATTAAAGCTCAAAACGTGCTGTTTTGCTAAAATAAGCATTTTCAAGCATTTTAGACGTTGAAATCGTTCAAATAGAAGTACATAATAAAAAACGAATAATAAAAAATTCCGTCGTTTTTATGCTGTTTTACGCGTTAAAACGCATTAAACCTCAACCGCTGTTTTGCTGTAAATAAGTATTTTCAAGCATTTTGTTCGTTGAAATCGTTCAAATAGACGTGCAATATTAATAAAAACGAATAATAAAATTTCATCGTTTTATGCTGTTTTACGCGTTAAAAACGCAGATTAAAGCCAAAACGTGCCGTTTTGCTAAAATAAGCATTTTCAAGCATTTTAGATCGTTGAAATCGTTCAAATAGAAGCAATATTAATAAAAAAAACGAATAATGTACCCGTCGTTTTTATTCTGTTTTACGTTAAAACGCAGATTAAAGCTCAAACGTGCTGTTTTGCTAAAAATAAGCATTTTCAAGCATTTTATATCGTTGAAATCGTTCAAATAGACGCGCAATAAAATAAAACAAATAATAAAATTTCTGTCGTTTTTATAAAGCTGTTTTACGCTGCTAAAACGCGTAATAAATACGCCGCCAAAAGCCTGTACCCGTGCTGTTTGCTAAAATAAGCATTTTCAAGCATTTTAGATCGTTGAAACCGTTCAAATAGACGCAATATTAATAAAAACGAATAATAAAAATTTCGTCGTTTTATGCGCCGTTTTACGCGTTAAAATCGCAGATTAAAGCTCAAAAACGTGCCGCCTGCTAAAATAAGCATTTTCAAGCTTTTTTAGATCAAGTTGAACCGTTCAAATAGACGCAATAAAAAATAAAAAACGAATAATAAAATTCTCGTCGTTTTATGCTGTTTTACGCGTTAAACGCAGAATAAAGCTCAAAACGTGCTGTTTTGCTGCTAAAATAAGCATTTTCAAGCATTTTTAGATCGTTGAAATCGTTCAAATAGATGCACAATATTAATAAAAACGAATAATAAAAAATTCGTCGTTTTATGTTTTACGCGTTAAAACGCAGATTAAAGCTCAAACGTGCTGTTTTGCTAAAAATAAGCATTTTCAAGCATTTTAGATCGTTGAAATCGTTCAAATAGAAGCAATATTAATAAAAAAACGAATAAAAAATTCGTCGTTTTGCTGTTTTACGCGTTAAAAGCGCAGATTAACCTCAAAACGTGCTGTTTTGCTAAAAATAAGCATTTTTCAAGCATTTTAGATCGCTGAAATCGTTCAAATAGACGCACATTAATAAAACAACAATAAAAATTCTGTCGTTTTTATGCTGTTTTACGCGTTAAAACGCAGATTAAAGCTCAAAACGTGCTGTTTTGCTAAAATAAGCATTTTCAAGCATTTTAGATCGTTGAAATTCGTTCAAATAGAAGCAATATTAATAAAAACGAATAATAAAAATCTGTCGTTTTATGCGTTGTTTACGCGTTAAAACGCAGATTAAACCTCTTCAAATCGTGCTGTTTTGCTAAAATAAGCATTTTCAAGCATTTTGGTTCGTTGAAATCGTTCAAATTGACGCACATTAATAAAACGAATAATAAAATTTCATCGTTTTTATGTTGTTTTACGCGTTAAAACGCAGATTAAAAGCTCAAAACGTGCTGTTTTGCTAAAATAAGCATTTTCAAGCATTTTAGATCGTTGAAATCGTTCAAATAGAAGCAATATTAATAAAAACGAATAATAAAATCTGCCGTTTTATAGTTGTTTTGACAAGCAAGTTAAAACGCAGATTAAAGCTCAAAAACGTGCTGTTTTGCTAAAATAAGCATTTTCAAGCATTTTATATCGCTGAAATCGTTCAAATAGACGCAATAAAAATAAAACGAATAATAAAAATTTCGTCGTTTTGCTGTTTACGCGTTAAAACGCAGAATAAAGCCTTTCAAAACGTGCTGTTTTGCTAAATAAGCATTTTCAAGCATTTTAGATCGTTGAAACGTTCAAATAGACGCAATATTAATAAAAAACGAATAACAAAAATTTCGTCGTTTTATGCTGTTTTACGCGTTAAAAACGCAGATTAAAGCTCAAAACGTGCTGTTTTGCTAAAATAAGCATTTTCAAGCTTTAGATCGTTGAAATCGTTCAAATAGACGCAAATAAAAAATAAAAAACGAATAATAAAAATTTCGTCGTTTTGCTGTTTTACGCGTTAAAACGCAGAATAAAAGCTCAAAACGTGCTGTTTTGCTAAAATAAGCATTTTCAAGCATTTTATCGTTGAAATCGTTTCAAATAGGACGCACATTAATAAAAACGAATACAAAAAATTCGTCGTTTTATGCTGTTTACGCGTTAAAAAACGCAGATTAAAGCTCAAACGCTGTTTTGCTAAAATAAGCATTTTCTCAAGCATTTTAGATCGTTGAAATCGTTCAAATAGCTAATATTAACAAAAAAAAAACGAATAAAAAAAAAATTCGTCGTTTTGCTGTTTTACGCGTTAAAGCGCAGATTAAACCTCAAACGTGCTGTTTTGCTAAAATAAGCATTTTCAAGCATTTTAGATCGCTGGAAATCGTTCAAATAGACGCAATATTAATAAAAACGAATAATAAAAATTTCATCGTTTTATGTTGTTTTACGCGCTAAAACGCAGATTAAAAGCTCAAAACGCGCTGTTTTGCTAAAATAAGCATTTTCAAGCATTTTAGATCGTTGAAATCGTTCAAATAGAAGCAATATTAATAAAAAACGAATAATAAAAATTCGTCGTTTTATAAGCTGTTTTACGCGCGTTAAAACGCAGATTAAAAGCTCAAAACGCTGTTTGCTAAAATAAGCATTTTCAAGCATTTTATATCGTTGAAATCGTTCAAATAGACGCAAATAAAAATAAAAACGAATAATAAAAATTTCGTCGTTTTTATGCTGTTTTACGTTAAAACGCAGAATAAAGCTCAAAACGTGCTGTTTTGCTATAAAATAAGCATTTCAAGCATTTTAGATCGTTGAAATCGTTCAAATAGACGCACATTAATAAAAACGAATAATAAAAATTTCGTCGTTTTTATGCTGTTTTACGGGTTAAAACGCAGATTAAAGCTCAATCGTGCTGTTTTCAAACAAGCATTTTCAAGCATTTTAAATCGTTGAAATCGTTCAAATTGAAGCACATAATAAAAACGAATAATAAAAATTCGTCGTTTTATGTTGTTTTACGCGTTAAAACGCAGATTAAAAGCTCAAAACGTGCTGTTTTGCTAAAATAAGCATTTTCAAGCTTTAGATCGTTGAAATCGTTCAAATAGACGCAATAAAAAATAAAAAAACGAATAATAAAAAATTCGTCGTTTTTATGCTGTTTTACGCGTTAAAACGCAGAATAAAGCTCAAAACGTGCTGGTTTTGCTAAAATAAGCATTTTCAAGCATTTTTAGATCGCTGAAATCGTTCAAATAGACGCAATATTAATAAAAAACGAATAACAAAAATTCGTCGTTTTATGCTGTTTACGCGTTAAAAACGCAGATTAAAGCTCAAAACGTGCTGTTTTGCTAAAATAAGCATTTTCAAGCATTTTAGATCGTTGAAATCGTTCAAATAGAAGCCAATATTAAAAAAAAAACGAATAATAAAAATTTCGCTCGTTTTATGCTGTTTTACGCGTTAAAACGCAGATTAAAGCTCAAACGTGCGCTGTTTTGCTAAAATAAGTATTTTCAAGCATTTTAGATCGCTGGAAATCATTCAAATAGACGCGCAATAATAATAAAAACGAATAATAAAAAATTCGTCGTTTTATGCTGTTTTACGCGTTAAAAACGCAGATTAAAAGCTCAAAACGCGCTGTTTGCTAAAATAAGCATTTTCAAGCATTTTAGATCGTTAAACCGTTTAAATAGAAGCTAATATTAATAAAACGAATACAAAAAATTGCCATTTTTATGCTCTTTACGCGTTAAAACGCGCAGACAAAGTCAAAACGTGCTGTTTTGCTAAAATAAGCATTTTCGCCATTTTAGATCGTTGAAATCGTTCAAATAGACGCAATATTAATAAAAAACGAATAAAAATTCCTGTCGTTTTTATAAAAGCGCCTTTACGCGTTAAAAACGCAGAATAAAGCTCAAATGTGCTGTTTTGCTAAAATAAGCATTTTCAAGCATTTTAGATCGTTGAAATGTTCAAATAGAAGCTACTATTAATAAAACGAATAATAAAAAATTCGTCGTTTTATGCTGTTTTACGCGTTAAACGCAGATTAAAGCTCAAACGTGCTGTTTTGCTAAAATAAGCATTTTTCAAGCATTTAGATCGTTGAAATCGTTCAAATAGACGCACATTAATAAAAAACGAATAATAAAAAATCACCTGTCGTTTTATGCTGTTTTACGTTAAAACGCAGATTAAAGCTCAAAACGTGCTGTTTTGCTGCTAAAATAAGCATTTTCAAGCATTTTAGATCGCTTGAAATCGTTCAACAGACGCACAAAAATAAAACGAATAATAAAAATTTCGTCGTTTTTATGCTGTTTTACGTTAAAACGCAGAATAAAAGCTCAAAACGTGCTGTTTTGCTAAAATAAGCATTTTCAAACATTTTAGATCACCGTTGAAATCGTTCAAATAGAAGCAATATTAATAAAAAAACGAATAACAAAACCGCCGTTTTATGCTGTTTTACGCGTTAAAACGCAGAATAAAAGCTCAAAACGTGCTGTTTTGCTAAAATAAGCATTTCAAGCATTTTAGGATCGCTTTTTCGAAATCGTTCAAAATTGAAGCAATATTAATAAAAACGAATAATAAAAAATTGTCGTTTTATGCTGTATTACGCGTTAAAACGCAGATTAAAGCTCAAACGTCCTGTTTTGCTAAAATAAGCATTTTCAAGCATTTGAGATCGTTGAAATCAGTTCAAATAGAAGCAATATTAAAAAAAAAACGAATAATAAAATTTCAATGTTTTTCTGCTGTTTTACGTTAAAACGCAGATTAAAGCTCAAAACGTGCTGTTTTGCTAAAATAAGCATTTTCAAGCATTTTAGATCGTTGAAACTTCATTCAATAGACGCACATTAATAAAAACAAATAATAAAAATTGTCGTTTTATGCTGTTTTACGAGTTAAAAACGCAGATTAAAGCTCAAAACGTGTTTGTTTTGCTGCTAAAATAAGATTTTCAAGCATTTTAGATCGTTGAAATCGTTTAAATAGAAGCAATATTAATTAAAAACAAATAAATAAAAATCTGTCATTTTATGCTCTTTACGCGTTAAAACGCAGATTGCGCTCAAACGTGCTGTTTTGCTAAAATAAGCATTTTCGTTATTTTAGATCGTTGGAACCGCTTAAATAGACGCAATATTAATAAAACGAATAATAAAATTTCGTCGTTTTATGCTGTTTTACGCGCTAAAACGCAGAATAAAAGCTCAAAACGTGCTGTTTTGCTAAAATAAGCATTTTCAAACATTTTAGATCGTTGAAATCACTAAATAGAAGCATAATATTAATAAATAACGAATAATAAAAATTGTTGCAGCCTTTTATGTTGTTTTAATACGCGTTAAACGCAGATTAAAGCTCAAAAACGTGCTGTTTTGCTAAAATAAGCATTTTCAAGCATTTTAGATCGTTGAAATCGTTCAACATTTTTAAATATTAATAAAAAACGAATAATAAAAAAAATTCGTCGTTTTATGATGTTTTACGCATTAAAACGCAGATTAAAGCTCAAAACGTGCTGTTTTGCTAAAATAAGCATTTTCAAGCATTTTAGATCGTTGAAATCGTTCAAATAGAAGCAATATTAATAAAAACGAATAAAAAAAATTCGTCGTTTTATGCTGTTTACGCGTTAAACGCAGATTAAAAGCTCAAAACGTGCTGTTTTGCTAAAATAAGCATTTTCAAGCATTTTAGATCGTTGAAATGTTTTCAAATAGAAGCAATATTAATAAAAACGAATAATACAAAATTCGTCGTTTTATGTGTTTTACGCGTTAAACGCAGATTAAACCTCAAAACGTGCTGTTTTGCTAAAATAAGCATTTTCAAGCATTTAGATCGTTGAAATCGTTCAAAAGACGCAATATTAATAAAAAACGAAATAATAAAATTCGTCGTTTTATGCTGTTTTACGCGTTAAAAACGCAGATTAAAGCTCAAAACGTGCTGTTTTGCTATAATAAGCATTTTCAAGCATTTTAGATCGTTGAAATCGTTCAAATAGAAGCAATTTAATAAAAAACGAATAATAAAAATTCGTCGTTTTTATGCTGTTTTACGCGTTAAAACGCAGATTAAAAGCTCAAAACGTGCTGTTTTGCTAAAATAAGCATTTTCAAGCATTTTAACGTTGAAATCGTTAAAATAGACGCAATAAAAATAAAAAACGAATAATAAAAATTTCGTCGTTTTATGCTGTTTTACGCGTTAAAACGCAGAATAAAGCTCAAAACGTGCTGTTTGCTAAAATAAGCATTTTCAAGCATTTTAGATCGTTGAAATCGTTCAAATAGTAGCAATATTAATAAAACGAATAATAAAAATCGCCGTTTTATGTTGTTTTACGCGTTAAACGCAGATTAAAAGCTCAAAACGTGCTGTTTTGCAAAAAATAAGCATTTTCAAGCATTTTAGATCGTTGAAATCGTTCAAATAGACGCAATATTAATAAAAACGAATAATAAAATTCGTCGTTTTATGCGTTTTACGCGTTAAAACGCAGATTAAAGCTCAAAACGTGCTGTTTTACTAAAATAAGCATTTTCGCTGTTTTAGATCGTTGAAACGTCAAATAGAAGCAATATTAATAAAAAACGAATAATAAAATTCGTCGTTTTATGCTGTTTACGCGCAAACGCAGATTAAAGCTCAAAACTGCTGTTTTGCTAAAATAGCATTTTCAAGCATTTAGATCGTTGAAATCGTTCAAATAGACGCAATATTAATAAAAACGAATAATAAAAATTCGTCGTTTATGTGTTTTTACGCGTTAAAACGCAGATTAAAAGCTCAAAAACGTGCTGTTTTGCTAAAAAAGCATTTTCAGCATTTTACGTTGAAATCGTTCAAATAGACGCAAAAATAAAAAACGAATAATAAAAATTTCGTCGTTTTATGCGTTTTACGCGTTAAAACGCAGAATAAAGCTCAAAACGTGCTGTTTTGCTAAAATAAGCATTTTCAAAACATTTTAGATCGCTGAAATCGTTCAAATTGAAGCAATATTAATAAAAACGAATAATAAAAAATTCGTCGTTTTATGTTGTTTACGCGTTAAAACGCAGATTAAAAGCTCAAAACGTGCTGTTTTGCTAAAATAAGCATTTTCAAGCATTTTAGATCGTTGAAATCGTTCAAATAGAAGCAATATTTAAAAAAAAAACGAATAAAAATTTCGTCGTTTTATGCTGTTTACGCGTTAAAACGCAGATTAAAAGCTCAAAAACGTGCTGTTTTGCTAAAACAAGCATTTTCGCTACTTCTGAAATCGCTGGAAACTTCATTCCAAATAGACGCAATATTATTAAAACGAAATACAAAAAATCTGTCGTTTTATGCTGTTTTACGCGTTAAAACGCAGATTAAAGCTCAAAACGCTGTTTTGCTAAAATAAGCATTTTCAAGCATTTTAGATCGTTGAAATCGTTTAAATAGAAGCCAATATTAATAAAAACGAATAATAAAAAATCTGGTCATTTTATGCTCTTTACGCGTTAAAACGCAGATTAAAGCTCAAAACGTGCTGTTTTGCTAAAATAAGATTTTCAAGCATTTTAGGTCGTGTTGAAATCTCCAAATAGGACGCAATATTAATAAAAAACGAATAATAAATATTTCTGTCGTTTTGCGCTGTTTTACGCGTTAAAACGCAGATTACCAAACGTGCTGTTTTGCTAAAAATGGGCATTTTCAAGCATTTTAGATCGTTGAACTGTTCAAATAGAAGCAATATTAATAAAAACGAATAATAAAATTCGTCGTTTCCTTTATGTTGTTTTACGCGTTAAAACGGTGATTAAAAGCTCAAAACGTGCTGTTTGCTAAAATAAGCATTTTCAAGCATTTAGATCGTTGAAATCGTCTAAATAGACGCAATATTAATAAAAACGAATAATAAAATTCCCTTCTGTCGTTTTATGTTGTTTTACGCGTTAAAACGCAGACTAAAGCTCAAAAACGTGCTGTTTTGCTAAAAATAAGCATTTTCAAGCATTTTAGATCGCTTTCGAAATCTCGTTCAAATAGAAGCAATATTAATAAAAACGAATAATAAAAAAAATTCGTCGTTTTTATGCTGTTTTACGCGTTAAAACGCAGAGATTAAAGCTCAAAACGTGCTGCTTTGCTTAAAATAAGCATTTTCAAGCATTTTGGTAGATCGCTGGAAACGTTCAAACAGACGCAACATTAATAAAAACGAATAATAAAAAATTTCTGCCGTTTTATGCTGTTTTACGCGTTATTAAACGCAGATTAAAACCTCAAAACGTGCTGTTTTGCTAAAATAAGCATTTTCAAGCATTTTAGATCGTTGACCGTTCAAATAGAAGCAATATTAATAAAAAACGAATAACAAAAAAAAAAAAAATTCGTCGCTTTTATGCTGTTTTACGCGTTAAAACGCAGATTAAAAGCTCAAACGTGCTGTTTTGCTAAAATAAGCATTTTCAAGCATTTTATCGTTGAAATTGTTCAAATAGACGCAATATTAATAAAAAAAACGAATAATAAAGAATTCGTCGTTTTGTGCTGTTTTACGCGTTAAAACGCAGATTAAAGCTCAAAACGTGCTGTTTTGCTAAAAATAAGCATTTTCAAGCATTTTAGATCGTTGAAATCGTTCAAACAGAAGCAATATTAATAAAAACGAATAATAAAAAAAATTCGCTGTTTTATGTTGTTTTACGCGGTAAACGCAGATTAAAGCCTTCAAACGTGCTGTTTTGCTAAATAAGCATTTTCAAGCATTTTATCGTTGAAATCGTTCAAATAGACGCAATATTAATAAAAAACGAATAATAAAAATTTCGTCGTTTTTATGCTGGCTCTTTACGCGTTAAAACGCGATTAAAAGCTCAAAACGTGCTGTTTTGCTGCTAAATAAGCATTTTCAAGCATTTTAGATCGCTGAAATCACCAAAGAAGCACATAATAAAAAAACGAATAATAAAAATTCGTCGTTTTATGCTGTTTTACGCGTTAAAACGTGATTAAAGCTTTCCAAACGTGCTGTTTTGCTAAAATAAGCATTTTCAAGTATTTAGATCGTTGAAATCGTTCAAATAGACGCAATATTAATAAAACGAATAATAAAAAAAATTGCCGTTTTATAAAGCTGTTTTACGCTAAAACGCAGATTAAAGCTCAAAACGCGCTGTTTTGCTAAAATAAGCATTTTCTTAAGCATTTTAGATCGTTGAAATCGTTCAAATAGACGCAATAAAAATAAAAAACGAATAATAAAAATTTCGTCGTTTTTATGCTGTTTTACGCGTTAAACGCGGTGAATAAAGCTCAAAACGTGCGCTGTTTTGCTAAAATAAGCATTTTCAAACATTTTAGATCGTTGAAACGTTCAAATAGAAGCAATATTAATAAAAAAAACGAATAATAAAAAATTCGCTGTTTTATAAGCTGTTTTACGCGTTAAAACGCAGATTAAAGCTCAAAACGTGCTGTTTGCTAAAATAAGCATTTTCAAGCATTTTTGATCGCTGAACTGTTCAACAGACGCAATATTAATAAAAAACGAATAATGTACCTTCGTCGTTTTATGCTGTTTTACGCGTTAAACTTTACCAAAGCCGGAAAACGTGCTGTTTTGCTAAAATAAGCATTTTCAAGCATTTTAGATCGTTGAAATCGTTCAAATAGAAGCAATATTAATAAAAACGAATAATAAAAATTCGTCGTTTTATGCCGTTTTACGCGTTAAAACGCAGATTAAAAGCTCAAAACGCTGTTTTGCTAAAAATAAGCATTTTCGCATTTTGTGATCGTTGAAATGTTTAAATAGAAGCACATTAATAAAAACGAATAATGCGTACCCGTCATTTTATGCTCTTTTACGCGTTAAAACGCAGATTAAAAGCTCAAACGTGCTGTTTTGCTAAAATAAGATTTTCGCGATTTTAGATCGTTGAATCGCTCAAATAGGACGCAATATTAATAAAAACGAATAATAAAAAATTTCGCCGTTTTATGCTGTTTTACGCGTTAAAAAACGCAGAATAAAGCTCAAAACGTGCTGTTTTGCTAAAATACATTTTCAAGCATTTTAGATCGTTGAAATCACCGTTCAAATAGAAGCAAATATTAATAAAAACGAATAACAAAAAATTCGCCGTTTTTATGCTGTTTTACGCGTTAAAACGCAGATTAAAAGCTCAAAACGTGCTGTTTTGCTAAAATAAGCATTTTCAAGCATTTTTGATCGCTGGAACGTTCAACAGACGCAATATTAATAAAAACGGTATCAATAAAATTTCGTCGTTTTTATGCTGTTTTACGCGTTAAAACGCAGAATAAAGCTCAAACGTGCTGTTTTGCTAAAATAAGCATTTTCAAGCATTTTAGATCAAGCTGAAATCGTTCAACAGAAGCAATATTAATAAAAACGAATAATAAAAAAATTCGTCGTTTTATGCTGTTTCAGGCGCGTTAAAAACGCAGAATAAAAGCTCAAACGCTGTTTTTGCTAAATAAGCATTTTCAAGCATTTTAGACTGTTGAAATCGTTCAAATAGGCTACTATTAATAAAACCAACAATGTGCGTACTCCGTCGTTTTTATGTTGTTTACGCGTTAAAACGCAGATTAAAAGCTCAAACGCTGTTTTGCTGTACCGGGCATTTTCAAGCATTTTAGATCGTTGAAATTGTTCAAATAGACGTGCAGCAATATTAATAAAACGACAATAAAAATTTTGCCGTTTTATGCTGTTTTACGCGTTAAACGCAGATTAAAGCTCATCCTGTTTTGTTAAAATAAGTACGCAAACATTTTAGATCGCTGGAAATCGTCCAAACAGCCAACACAACAAAACGAATAATGGTAAATTCGCCGTTTTATGCTGTTTTACGCGTTAAAACGCAGATTAAAGCTCAAACGTGCTGCTGCTTTTGCTAAAATAAGCATTTTCCGCTACATTTATCGCTAAACGTTCCAAATGATGCAAATATTTAAAGTTCAATGGCCAGTACCTCGCCGGCGGCCGCCTACGGCAGCAAAACGGCATTTGCCAAACGTGCTGTTTTGCTAAATAAAGCGACGCTGACGGACGCTGAAATCGTTCAAATAGAAGCACATTAATAAAAATCCAGAATAATAAAAAAATCTGCGGTTTTGCGCCGTATTACGCGAAACGCAGATTAAAGCTCAAACGTGCTGTTTTGGTTAAAATAAGCATTTTCAAGCATTTTAGATCGTTGAATCGTTCAACAGGCTTAAATACTAAAACCGAAATAACAGTACTGCCACGGAGGTTGTTTTACGCGTTAAAACGCAGATTAAAGCTCAAAACGTGCTGTTTTGCTAAAATACATTTTCGCTATTTTAGATCGTTGAAATCGTTCAAATAGAAGCAATATTAATAAAAACGAATAATAAAAATTCGTCGTTTATAAAGCGTTTTACGCGTTAAAACGCAGAATAAAAGCTCAAAACGTGCTGTTTTGCTAAAATAAGCATTTTCGCCATTTTAGATCGTTGGGAAATCGTTCAAATAGAAGCAATATTAATAAAAACGAATAATAAAAAATTCGTCGTTTTATGTTGTTTTACGTTAAAACGCAGATTAAAGCTCAAAACGTGCTGTTTTGCTAAAATAAGCATTTTCGCTATTTTAGATCGCTGAAATCGTTCAAATAGAAGCAATATTAATAAAAACGAATAATAAAAATTCGTCGCTTTTATAAGCTGTTTTACGCGTTAAAACGCAGATTAAAGCTCAAACGTGCTGTTTTGCTAAAAATAAGCATTTTCAAGCATTTTAGATCGCTGGAAACTGTTCAAAATAGACGCAATAATAATAACAAAAAACGGAATAAAAATTCGTCGTTTTATGCTGTTTTACGCGTTAAAACGCAGATTAAAGCTCAAACGTGCTGTTTGCTAAAATAAGCATTTTCTGCCATCGACTCGCCGAAACGTTCAAATAGAAGCAATATAATAAAACGAATACCGTAAAAAATTCGTCGTTTTATGTTGTTTACGCGTTAAACGTGATTTAAAAGCTCAAAAACGCGCTGTTTTTGCTGCTAAAATAAGCATTTTCAAGACGGACGTTGAAATCGTTCAAATAGAAGCTACCATTAATAAAAAACGAATAGCAAAAATTCGTCGTTTTATGTTTGCCACGCAAGCGTTAAAAAACGCAGATTAAACCTCAAAACGTGCTGTTTTGCTAAAGGCATTTTCAAGCATTTTAGATCGCTGAAATCGTTCAAATAGACGCAATATTAATAAAACGAATAATAAAAATTCTGCCGTTTTTATGCTGTTTACGCGTTAAAACGCAGATTAAAAGCTCAAAACGCTGCTTCGCTAAAATAAGCATTTTCAAAGCGACGATCGCTGAAACGTTCAAATAGAAAAACAATATTAATAAAAACAACAATAAAAAGATTCGTCGTTTTATGCTGTTTTACGCGTTAAAACGCAGATTAAAAGCTCAAAACGTGCCGTTTTGCTAAAATACATTTTCAAGCATTTTATATCGTTGAAATCGTTCAAATAGACGCACAAAAATAAAAACGAATAATAAAATTTCGCCGTTTTATGTTGTTTAACGCGTTAAAACGCAGAATAAAAGCTCAAAACGTGCTGTTTCCTTTGCTAAAATGTACATTTTCAAAACATTTTAGATCGTTGAAATGATTCAAATAGAAGCAAATATTAATAAAAACGAATAATAAAAATTCGCTGTTTCTTTATAAAGGTTTTATGCTAAACGCAGATTAAAAGCTCAAAACGTGCTGTTTTGCGAAAATAAGCATTTTCAAGTACTTTAGATCGTTGAAATCGTTCAAATAGAAGCAATATTAATAAAAACGAATAATAAAAATTCGTCGTTTTATGCTGTTTACGCGTTAAAACGCGCAGATTAAAGCTCAAAACGCTGTTTTGCTAAAATAAGCATTTTCAAGCATTTTAGATCGTTGAAATCGTTCAAATAGAAGTAAATATTAAAACCAAATACGTACCCGTCGTTTTATGCTGTTTTACGCGTTAAAACGCAGATTAAAACCTCAAAACGCTGCTTTTGCTAAATAAGCATTTTCAAGCATTTTAGATCGTTGAAATCGTTCAACAGACGCAATATTAATAAAAACGAATAATGCAGTACCCCGTCGTTTTTATGCTGTTTACGCGTTAAAACGCAGATTAAAGCTCAAAAACGTGCTGTTTTGCTAAAATAAGCATTTTCAAGCATTTTAGATCGTTGAAATCGTTCAAATAGAAAATGACATTAATAAAAACGAATAATAAAAATTCGTCGTTTTATGCTGTTTTACGCGTTAAACGCAGATTAAAGCTCAAACGTGCTTTTTTAAAAAAAAAGCCCCTTTTTTTTTAAAAAATTTTTTAAAAAATAAAAAAAAAAAAAAAAAATTTTTTAAAAAAAAAAAAAAAAAATTTTTTTTTTTTTTTTTGGAAAAAAAATTTTTTTAAAAAAAAGGCCTTTTTTAAAAAAATTTTCCAAAAAAAAAAAATTTAAAAAAAAAATTGGTTTTTTTTTTAAAAAAAAAAATTTTTTTTTTTTTGCAAAAAAAAAAAAAAAAAGGGCTTTTTTAAAAAAAAATTTTTAAAAAAAAAAAAATTAAAGGGTTTTTTTTAAAAAAAAAAAAAACCCCCTTTTTTTTTTTTAAAAAAAAACCAAACCCCTTTTCCCCCAAAAACAAAAAAATTTTTAAAAAAAAAAAAAAAAAAAATTTTTTTTTTAAAGGGAAAAAAAAAATTTTTTTTTTTTCCGCAAAAAAGAAAAAAACCCCGGGGGCCAAAAAAAAAAAAAAAAAACCCCCCTTCTTTTTTTTTAAAAAAAAAAAAAAACCCTTTTTTTTTTTTAAAAAAGTTTTTTTTTTCCCCGAAAAAAGTTTTTTAAAAAAAAAAAAAAAAATTTCCCCTTTTTTTTTTAAAAAACGAAAAAAAACCCCTTTTTTTTTTAAAAAAAGGGGGGAAAAAATTTTTTTAAAAAAAAAAAAAAAATTTTTTTAAAAAAAAAAGGTTTTTAAAAAAAAAAAAAGGGGTTTTTTTTTTTAAAAAAATTTTTAAAAGTTTTAAAAGGGGGTTTTTAAAAAAAAATTTTTTTGGAAAAAAAAAATTTCCCTTTTTTTTTTAAAAAAAAAAAAAAACCCCCCTTTTTTTTTTAAAAAAAAAATTTAAATGGGGAAAAAAAAAAAAAATTTTTAAAAAAAAAAAAACGAAAAAAAAAATTCGTCGTTTTATGTTGTTTTACGCGTTAAAACGCAGATTAAACCCTAAAAAACGGCTGTTTTGCTAAAATAAGCATTTTCCCCATTTTGATCGTTGAAATCGTTCAAATAGAAGAATATTTAAAAAAAACGAATAATAAAAATTCGTCGTTTTATGCTTTTTTTACGCGTTAAAACGCAGATTAAAGTTTCCAAAAGGGCCGTTTTAAAATAAGCATTTTCAAGAGGATCGTTGAAATCGTTAAAAATAGAAGCAATATTAAAAAAAACGAAAAAATAAAAATTCGTCGTTTTATGTTTTTTTACGCTTTAAAAAAGGGCAGATTAAAGCTAAAAAAGGCGTTTTGTTTTAAAATAAGCATTTTCAAGCATTTTAGATCTTTGGGAAATCGTTCAAATAGAAGCAATTAAAAAAACGAATAAAAAAAAAATTCTGTTTTATGCGTTTTACGCGTTAAAACGCAGATTAAACCCCCAAAAACGTGCGGGTTTTGCTAAAATAAGCATTTTCAAGCTTTTTAAATCGTTGAAACCCCAAAAATAGACGCAATATTAATAAAAACGAATAATAAAAATTTCGTCGTTTTATGCTGTTTTACGCGTTAAAACGCAGATTAAAAGCCCCCCAAAAGGGCTGTTTTGCAAAAATAAGTTTTTTCAAGCATTTTAGATCGTTGAAATCGTTCAAATAGAAACAATATTAAAAAAAAACCAAATAAAAAAAATTCGTCTTTTTTATGTTTTTTTTAGCTTTAAAAAAACGCGGGATTAAAGTTAAAAAGGGCTTTTTTGCAAAAATAAGATTTTCAAGCTTTTTTTATATCGTTGAAATCGTTCAAATAGACGCAAAAAATAAAAAACGAATAAAAAAAAATTTCTGTCTTTTTTATGTTGTTTTAGGGTTCGCAGAATGTTTAAAAACGTGTTTTTTTTGCAAAAAATAAGCAGTTTCCAAAACATTTTAGATCGTTAAAACCGTTCAAATAGAAGCAATATTAATAAAAACGAATAAAAAAAATTTCCCCGTTTTATGTTTTTTTTACGCTTTAAAAAACGCAGATTAAAGCTCAAAACGGCTGTTTTGCTAAAATAAGCATTTTCAAGCATTTTAGATCGTTAAAACCGTTCAAATAGATGCAATTAAAAAAAAAAACGAATAAAAAAAAATTTCCCGTCGTTTTATGTTGTTTACGCTTTAAAAACGTGTTTAAAAAGCTCAAAACGGCTTTTTTTGCTAAAATAAGCTTTTTCAAGCATTTTGACGGGGAAACGTTCAAATAGAAGAAAATATTAAAAAAAACGAATAAAAAAAAACCGTCTTTTTTATGCTGTATTACGCTTTAAAAACGCAGTTTAAAAACCCTTTAAAAACTTTTCGTTTTGCTAAAAAAAGCATTTTCAAGCTTTTTGGATCGTTAAAACCGTTCAAATAGACACAAAAAAATAAAAACAAATAAAAAAAAATTTTCGTCGTTTTATGCTGTTTTACGCTTTAAAAAACGCAGAATAAAAGCTCAAACGGTTTTGTTTTGCTAAAATAACCCATTTTCAAGCATTTTAGATCGTTGAAACCGTTCAAAAGACGCAATATTAAAAAAAAACGAATAATAAAAATTTCGTCGTTTTATGCTGTTTTAGGGTTAAAACGCAGTTTAAAAAGCTCAAATGGGCTGTTTTGCAAAAATTTAAGCATTTTCAAGCATTTTAAATCGTTGAAATTGTTAAAATAGGCAATATTAAAAAAAAACGAATCAAAAAAATTTCGTCGTTTTATGTTGTTTTACGCGTTAAAACGCAGAAAACTAAAACGGTTTT